>NW_026648002.1:0-87513 GCF_950295315.1 Erinaceus europaeus | reverse complement strand
GGTTTGCAAGTTAAACAGACAATCACGAAATTATATAGTTTCATAATTTTCTTAATTCAAATCTTAACTGTTATTGCTGCTAGAACTATAAAAAAGTTTTCTTTGATCTTTAAATATTTTATAAAAAGGAAAATTGACAAACTAAATTTAATATTGGTGAACATAAAATAGATCAATTTATTTATATCCAGTTAAAATAATATCATTTAGAGTCCTGCTTTATCCATTTTTAAAAAAATTTTGGATAGAGACAGAGAGCCATTGGGGTGAGAGGGAGAAGCAGAGAGGGAGAAAGAAACAGAGACACCAACAGTACAGCTTCATCCCTTGTGAAGCTTGTGCATTTCAGGAAGGGAGTAGGAACTTGAATCCGCTCCTTGAGCATTGTAGCCTGTGAACTCTATCAAGGTGCCACAACCTGGCCCTACATATTTCTTAAAAAATAACTTTTCCAATACTGAATAAACTTTGAATTTTTTTTGCACCTGCCATCAGTTTGCCTGCAACTGTATAATTCAATGTATTCATATGCTAAGATTGCATATGTTATTTGCATTTAAACTAGTATTAAAAACGAAATGCCCCAGATTTTTAGCTTATGCTTCTATTTATGTTTTTTATATGCCCTTTATTTAATAGAATAGTCTATAGTCTGAGAGAATATTGATATGTATCAAAGAGAAAGGGAGTGCTGAATAAGTAATAGGGGAGCATTCTTGCTTTTCACATATGCTCTAACAATAATCTGTTATCTAATTGTATATCTAGCTTTGTTCATAGTCATTATAGACATAGAATGTAGTTAATGAAAGAATATATTTTGTTATTTAGAATATTCAAACAACATACAGATCTAATTGGCTGATAGTTATCAGGAGGTTAAGTATCTCTTGTTTAAATTGCAATGTAGCATAACTTAGTTTTTGTAATTTACCTTCCTTTGATAGTATTTTCTCTCTATCTGAAACTGACTCTTATTTATAAATGAAAATGCCAGTAAAATGTCTCCTGGGACACAGATTTTTTTTTTCTCAGCTAGTGATTTTCTGCCACTAAAAGCACACAGTGGTCACTACCAGTTTAAGTAATTCAACTAAGGTGTCTATTGAATTTGCAGCAAATAGTTCAGTCTTGTCTCACTTTGTTCAATACAGCACTGAAAATTAGAGAACCCAGTCCATACTTTTAGCATAGGTCAAGACTAAGTGTACATATTTGCCACAGGTTCTTTCTCCTCCCTAATTATAAAAGAGGAATTGACATAAGTAAGTCTTCTATTAGGGGTCTTATTTAATATTCTTACACTGAGAAAGTCAAGTTGTAGTGTCTGAACTCTTACTGTGCTAGGAAAACATGAGAAACCATAAAATGATGTTGATTTCTGGTCATTATATTTTAATTTGTGTTTTATCATTGCTGAGGCTTTACCATTCCAGGCTTTTTTTTTTTTTCCAGATAGAAAGAGTCAAACTGAGATAAAGCAGGAAAACATCATAACACCAATGTTATTTACTTATTTATTTATTTATTCCCTTTTGTTGACCTTGTTGAAGTTTTATTGTTGTCAATATCGTTGTAGTTGGATAGAACAGAGAGAAATGGAGAGAAGAGAAGACAGAGGGGGGATAGAAAGATAGACACCTGAAGACCTGCTTCACCTCCTGTGAAGTGACCCCCCTGCAGGTGAAGAGCCAGGGGCTCGAACTGGGATTCTTATGCTGGTCTTTGTGCTTTGTGCCACCTGCGCTTAACACGCTGTTCTACCGCCCAACTCCCATCACCTGTGTTTTCTTCAGTGTGATAGGGACCTGTTCATGGTTGTACTCCCATGTAATTCTGGGGACTTGAGTTTAGTACTTCTTTTTAAATGTGATTTAATAGTGATTAACAGGATTGTGGGATAAGAGAGGTACAGTTGTATGCAATCCCCACCACGAAAATGCCATATCCCATCCCCATCCATTGGCAGCTTCCCTATTCTTTACCCCTCTGGGAATATGGACCAAAGATCATTATGGGGTACAGAAGGTGGGAAATCTGGCTTCTGTAATTGCTTTTCTGTTGGATATGGGCAACAACAGGTCTATTCATACCTCCCAGCCTATCTATACCTTTCTCTAGTGAGGTAGGGCTCTGGGAAGTGGGGTTCCAGGAGTCACTGGTGAGATTATCTGCCCAGAGAAGTCAAGTTGGTGTCATGGTAGCATCCGTAACTTGGTGGCTGAATTAGCTATGATCTTAGACCTGGGAGATCAGAAGCAATTTTCCTTACAAACTTTTCTTAAATTTGTGTAGTGAAACTTTGGAAATTAAAGATAGTGTTGCCTTGTAAGGCAAGAAGATGCTGTTTACTCTTCAATATGACAAAATGTATATCAGTGGTGGGGATGCAGATTGGTGCAGCCCCTTTGAAAGACTGCACAGAGAGACCTTAATCAAATAAAAATAGAATTATTTTATGATTCTGCAGTAGTGCTCCTAGGTACTTATTAATGAAAGGAGACACAAGCACTAATTCGATGAGACCTATGCATCCTTATGTTAATAGTTGCATTATTCACAATAGCTAAAGAGTAGAAACACTCAGGCACATAGGACTGGCTAAAAAAGTTAGAGGAGGGGTCCTTTGGTAATGCACTAGGTTGAGTGCACACATTACCATGTGCAAGGACCAGGATGTGAGCCCCAGTTCCCTACCTGCAAGGGTAAAATTCACAAGTGGCAAAGCAGGTCTGCAGGTCTGCAGGTCTCTCTCTCTCTCTCTCTCTCTCTCTCTCTCTCCCTCTAAATTTATTTTGACTCTATCAAATAAAACATAAAGAAAAAGAAGAAAACAATGGCCAACAGGACCAGTGGATTCATAGTGGCAATAAGCTTTTTAAAAATGAAGTAATGGGATATACACTCCATGGAATACTACTCTGAAATCAAAGCATATGGTATTGTTTCCTTAGGGACAAAATGAATGGAACTATAGGTGATTATGCTTACTGAAGTGAGTCAAGAGATGAAAAACAACTTCTGGATGGTTTCATGTTTGTGTGGAATATAGAGAACTACTGTACATGAACTGGGGGCAAAGGGAAGCAAACATACTGTTTACTAAGATTTTGTGAGCACTATGGTGGTTATCCTTGGAAGATAGGTGGGATGGGAACAGAGAATTTTGGTAGTGAATGCAGTATGGACTATACCCTATTAATGTCACAGGCTTGTAACTCACTATTAATCACAAATTTAAAAAAATAATGCACCTCTGAAATATTTTACTTTCACCCTTCATTAAAAAAAAATAGATTCCATGCTCAGGCAAAAAACTGGTAAAGCCATGGACTTCCTCTAGATTATACCTAAAATAGATCTAGCTTTTTCCAAAATGGAGATCCAAAAACTCATCTGCTATGTTCTTGCCTTTAGATTCCTGACTATTAAACAATTTGTTCTGCTTTATTTCTTAATGCTTTTTCAGCCACCAAGTTGCAGATACTACCATGATGCCAACCTGACTTCCCTGGACAGACAACTTCACCAGTGTACCCTGGGACCCCCATCTCTCCAGAGCCCTGCCTCACTAGAGTAAGAAGGGGACAGGCTAGGAATATGGATATACCTGTCAACGTCCATGTTCAGAAGAGAAGCAGTTAACAGAAGCCAGACCTTCTGCCTTCTGAACCCCATAATGACCCTGGGTCCATGCTCTCAGAGAGATAAAAAATAGGAAAGCTTTCAAGATAGGAGATGGGATATAGAACTCTGGTGGTGGGATTGTGTGGAATTATACCACTCTTATCCTATGGTCTTGATAATATAAATAAAATAAGAGAAAATAAATAAAATAAATTAATAACAATAAAATAGATAACAATAATAAAATAAATTAATAATAAAATTAGATTCCATTGGTTCAGTGTTCTTTATTGTGACATATACCTATTGTGTGTACACTTAGCTTAGTTATTCCATGACAGACCAGAATAAACATAAATTCATCCTACTTTTTATGACAGTGAGTAATAAAATAATTTGTCACTTACTTAAGAGTCCTTTATCTTTTGTAAGAATGTGCAAAAATGCAGGAAATGCACCCCACCCTAAGGTTCCAGGATTGGTGAAAATATAGGCTCTATAGTGGAAATGTGAGGTTCCTGCTGTCTTAGACTTCAAGGAGACAATAGATAGTTATTGTTATCATCACATTATTTGGCAATTGGGTTAACTTTGAAAAGTCCCTTTGTTAGGATTTGCTGTATATTACCCAACATCACCATAATTTATGTCCTTTGACATTATTTGTATATAGCTGTGCCACTGATTTCTTCTGTTCTCCCTGGTCTAGGCTCTTGAGAGAGTCAACATATCAAAGACTCACCCTATGTATTAAAAAGACTCAGTCTGTGCTTTAAAAAGTTTGAGACATTCAATCAATTTTTCCCCTCTCATATTAATTAAGTAGTGATTTATATGACTACAAATTAATAGGAGTGTACATAAACACCATTCCCATCACCAAAAGACTGTATCCCATCCCCCCCACCCCCCCACAGGCCCAAGAAGCTGAATATCCACCCTCACCCTCACCCCAGGGTTTTTACTTTGGTGCCCTACTTCAGATTTAGTCAAATCCTGCTTTTAATTTCCCTTTCTGTGACACACTTTCCTGCATGCTTCTCTCAATTCATACCAAATAACATTGCATCCGCCAATCCCAACCTAATCAAAACAACAAGTACCACCTCAGCATGCTTCACTTCAGACTGTGTCCAGAGACTTCAGGTGTGGTATGACAACCCTTCATCTTCATCATTCGGGTGATATCTTTCCTTTCATAGTATTCTCTAATTCCATTCCAGGCAGTTCACTTCCTAACAAAATCCCAAAACCTAGATATAGACCAGGTCCCATAAGATAGAGCATATGTTCACATGTATCCATAAACTAGGGCAAAATATATACCTGAAAGCAAAAGTGTACAATAGTTGGCAGTGAGTACCCCCCAACACTTCATCTGCACTATTCCAGCCTTTAGGTCCATGATTGTTCAACAATTTGTTTGTCTTTGTATGTTAACTATCTTTTCAGCCACCAGGTTCCAGATACTAACATGATGCCAGCCAGACCGACCTGGACAAATGACCCCACCAATGTATCCTGGAGCTCCACTTCCCCAAAGCCTACTAGGGAAAGAGGTAGTTTGGGAGTATGAATTAACCAATCAACGTCCATGTTCAGTAGGGAAGCAATTACAGAAGCCAGACCTTCCACCTTCTGCATCCCACAATGACCTTGGGTCCATACTTCCAAAGGGATGGAGAACAGAAAAGCTATCAGGGGAGGGGATGGGATATGGAGATCTGGTGGTGGGAATTGTGTGGAGTTGTACCCCTCTTATCCTACAGTTTTGTTAAATGTCTCCTTTTTTAAATAAATAAAACAATTAAAAAAAAAGAATCTGCAAAAATATTCCATGTTTGCTTGTTGTTGGGAAGTGAGCCCACTGTCTGGGGAATCCAGGCCATTGTTTCTATTAAAGTGTGAGCAGGTAGACCCCAAGCTCTCCCTACTCAGGGCTGAAACAATGGCAGGTCCCCCTGACCTCGTGAAGGAATGATGGATGCACCCCTGGACTAGGGCACATGTCCCTCCTCCCCCCTTAAAACAAAGGCCATGAATTACTGTACATTATGTATGGCCAAACTTGAAAACCACCACAAATGTCCAGTTACTCAACTGCTCCCCTCCCCCCTTCCCTGAAGTGCCTGTAATTTACCCCCAGAGAAATATGCATTGTGAAACTCATGATCAAGACTTGTATGGTAACTTTCCACTTGTAATCAAATAGTTTGTAGGTCAAAATGTGACTATGCAATGTGTTGCTTTGTGTTTGGGTTAATGATTACCTCAACCTTCTCCCTGAATTATGGGTATATCTGCTTGTCTTTATTTCCCCAATAAATGAGATGATCCTCTGAGGCTCTCCTGGAGCTGACTGTCTGCTTGTCTCTCCAAGCATGTCACCCCTTGACATATAGAGCCACCCCAGGACTCCCAGGGGCTGTTCTGAACTCCAATGACCAACACCTCGGGAGGCAGGGGACCTGGAGATAGCCCACAGCTTGTTAGGTTATGTTAGAAGCAGTAACTCTAGAATTGCTTTAAGTAAAATTTTAAGCATGGGTTGTAAGTATAGTTGCTTTTCTGCCTGCAGTGGAAAATTCCTGTAAAAAAGGGGGGCTAGACAAAACCCACACACCAAGATGTAAGCCACCTGTTGTTTGTCTTAAAGAGAATAGCTAGCCTAACCAAGTCCTTGAAACCCAACCACTTGTTCAAGGTCGAGGGAGCTGATAGCCAGGTGGTCTTAGCTGACAACGAGAAAGTGTGATCACCCTATTTTGCATAAAGGCTTGAAATTAGACAATTCTTATAGGCTGCTTAGGGTATTGCAATGTCTGAAATGATTGGATCCTGTGTTTTCTGCAAAATGCTATTGAGTGTGTGATAGAATTTTAGTTTTGCATATTCTCCACCCAGAATGTACTCAGAAATCCTATAAATTACATGGTTTGAGCCTTGTTCAGGGTCGATCTGGTGGACTGCTTACAGTCACTACTCGGCCCGGATTCGAATTCGTAAATAAACATCTTTTGCTTCCTTGCAGTGGATGGTGGTTTGATTTTTGCTCACTAACAGGTTACATATAGGGTAAAACCTTAGTTTTCACAGTTCCTGAAAATTGTGTAATGCAGTCTCACAGCTCTTGAAGGTTCTGTTATTACCTTTGTAATCAAGTGCTCAACTAAATAATGTTCTTACTAATTGAAGGCAGTTACTCCTTTGCAGATAACTCAAACAGCTCTCAATTAGCATCACAATCTCTAATTAATAACAGTTCAAAGCATAAAAAGATGAATATATTTCAAGTAGAGAGGAAAATATTTTTAAAATATGGTTGAATGTCTGATAGGTTAAAGATTCAGCTTATCTATTTAACTTCCCTAATGAACTAACTTAATTTCCCCAATCAGAATGAAAAACTGTATATCATATATGGATCAAAAGTACCCTGTTTTAGTTACTATATTATATTTCTCACTTTCTATGTTTGCTTAAGGTGAATAAATTACTAATGATCCCTTCAGTTGTTAAGGAAATTTTGTTGTCAAGCTATCTGGCTGTTAACATTTTTTAAACATGTTTTCTGCAAAATTTTACACTAATCCACTTCAAAATAAGATAACCATGCTTTCTCAGTAACGTTTAAATACATGGAAAATATAAGAATAAGTATGAAAGTGACGAATTTTTATAGTAACCTCATAACAAAATTAAAAGGCAATGACCTTTGAAATAAATAATATAAAAAACACATACCACAAAGATTCAATTATGTGGACTTTTCTATCTCAGGAAAAAGGCAAACTTAGAATGAACTTCAACCCAGAGTAACAATTTGGATTATTCCTTTTTTTTCCTTCTTTCTTTCTCTCTCTCTTTCTTTCTCTCTTTCTTTCCTTTTAAGATTTTATTGATTCATGAGAAGGGTAGGAAGAAAGAGGGAGAAACAGACATCACTTTGGTCCATGTGCAAGCAGGGATTGAACTCAAAAGCTCATGCTGGAGAGTCCAGTACTCTATCCACTGAACAACCTCCCAGACCTTGATAAGTGCTTTTTCTTAGCTTTTATTTATTTATTTATTTTGGGCAAAGGGAGAGAGAAATTGTGAGTGATGAGATAGATCGATAATAGGTAGGTAGATGATAGATAGATAGAGACTGACAGAGTCTGTGAGTAACAGTATCTGTAAAATATTCACTTGATATTTCTCAGTAATTGGATGGGATACATTGGATCGACCTTCTCGTGGTGCATCCCGTGAGTACCCATTCATTGGGGAAACTGAGGATCCTTCCTAGCCGACTGAATCCACATGGATCCCAGTCACTTTCAAAGCCAGCAACAAGCAGCTCCTGACAGCTTTCAACCTGACCTGTTGACTGGCTACAGAAGAAGGGCAAACGCTAGAAGAAGAAGAAGTAATTGGATTTTACTTCTTGAGACTTTCTTCACTCAGCATAGTGTCTTAGAAGTTCAACCATATTATTACAGGTGAATATAGAATTTATTTTAAGGCCAAATAATACTTAGCAATATATATATTAGATATTTGATATTTTACTTGCCCTTTGATAGATACATGGGGTGTTTCCATATCTTGGCAACTGTGAATAATGCTGCAATGAACACTGGAGCACATATATCTCTCAACAGCCCTAATTTCAGGATTTTTTTTTTTTTGGCCTCCAGGGTTATTGCTGGTGCTCAACGCCTGCACTACAAATCCACTGCTTCTGGAATCTTTTTTTTCCCCCTTTTGTTGCCCTTGTTGTTTTATCATTGTTGTGTTTATTATTATTGTTGTTATTGATGTCATTGTTGTTGGATATGACAGGGAGAAATGAAGAGAGGAGGGGAAGACAGAGAGAGGGAGAGAAAGATAGATACCTGCAGACCTGTTTCATAGCTTGTGAAATGCCCACCCCCACAGGTGGGGAGCAGAGGCTCGAACCAGGATCCTTACGTAGGTCCTTGCTCTTTGTGTGGTCCTTGCTTTTTGTGCCCCATGCACTTAACCCACTGCACTTCTGCTTGAACCACTAATTTCAGTTTTTATGGGTATGAACTCAGGAGGGGGGTTGCTGGATTACTCGGTATTTTTTTTAAGAAAGATTGATTAAAAAAAAAAAAGATTGATTAACCAAAGAGCGAAATGGAAAGAACCATAGCACCACTTTGGCACATATGATGCCAGGAATTCAATTTAGGATCTCATGCTTGATATTTCAGTGTTTATTCACTGTGCCACCTCCTGGGTCACATACAATAGTTTTACCTTTGGTTGTTCATGGATACAGAAGAGAGAAAAATTGTAACCATACATTTTGCAATTACCAGTGATTGTATATAAGGTACTACATTTACAGAAATATCTGGCATTAAAATTGTGTTGTGTTGATATGATTATGATTGGATACATTCATAAACTAAATTATTTTAAATATAAATATATCTATGCAATTATTCTTGGTAACATGAGATTTTTTTAATTTTTGCAAACAATTGCTTTTCATATTTTCATTCACATATTTCTCTGTGCATAAGTTTTGTGGTGGTTGTAAAGGATAAAATGAAATATTACAAAATGAAAATTTCATTCTCTTTGCACAAAGTGTGACATTGAAAAATGTCCCATAGATATTATATGAAAAAAGAAAAAAAAGCTTACTCCATGGGATTTTAGTGGCTTGTATTCACATAGGGCAGAGAGACAACTTTGAATTCCAATATTTATGAACTGTATTGATTATAATCACATAGCACCCAGGGAATGTCTGTGGTCTGTACCATCTATTAGGGTCATCTCCTCAGAAACAAAGGGTCCTGCTTCACTGTCACCTTACCCCCTCCTTTTTTTTGTATCACACTTCCTGATAAGTGACACAAGAAACACAGTGGATTTTCCCCTTTTGCTTCTATAAGGGAAAGATGAGGGGTTCTTCCCTTTACATCCCTTTTCTGTTTCTGAATTCAGTTGATACCAGTTTATTAATAAAAGAGAGAGAGAGAGAGAGAGAGAGAGAGAGAAGGGAGGAAGTAAGGAAGGATGGAAGGAAGTAAGAAAAGAAACCCAGCAAATTCAGTTTATGTTGTATGTAGGAGAATGGAACATCACGAAAGACCAATGTAGCCAGTTGATACAGTTTCTAGGCAAAGAAATATTAAATCTGCACAGAAATTCATGATAGCTTTGATTCTGGCACCTAATTTAGTGAGCTAAGAAGAGCTTGCTTACATAGTTTCTTATTCTCATTTCTGAGAGATTGATGAGACTCTTTATTTTTGTGCAGGGAAGGTACCTTTCAAATAGAAACTCATTTCCTAATTTTGGGGAGGAAAGGGCAGAAAAATCAGAGAAAACTATTGACTTGAAGAAAAAAATGGACAAGGGTTTTATTAATTATTGACTATTTATTTAATTCAAAATAATCAATATGCTAGTATGGTACATCTTGGGGCGACCTGATCCAGGACCCCCAAACTACCCTTCCTTCTTCTGGCTATGTAAATCATTAATTGCCAAAAGTGGCTTGCGGGTGTTTTACTAGCTACATCTGTCAGTCAGGACTTGGCCGGTGTGCTGCTGTGTGCTTGATGAGATGTATTTAGAAAGATGACTGCAGTCATACTCACTTTGGCTCCTCGCCTCTTGCTTTTGCTATCCTTTCACCACCGTGAAAACCTGAAAGCTGTAGGAAGTGTTTTTCCCTAATAGCATTAGATAGCACACACCATATTGAACTTCCAAGAAATTAATTGGCTCTGTTTCCAGAGACCTGCATCTCGTCAGCAATAAATCCAATGAAGACTGTTTGAAACCACATGAGCAACAGAAAGAAAGAAAAAGAAACTTAAACCTCCATGCTATCCCTCCTCTAAATGGTGTACTGCCTATACTCTTCCAACAGCAAAAAGACATATTGTTTTTCTTTTGACTTAAGAACTGTCATCTCAGAGTTTGAGGCTGCTGAAAGTTAGCCATGAAAACCCATTACCATCCGTACAGCCATTGAGTATAAACAATGTTTAGCTGAAATCTAACAGCCTCTGAATTGTGGACATAGATCACTCTCTACTCCACCCTTCACTATAAAGGTAATAAAGTACTAATAAAGTACTGAAGCCATGCCCACAGTAGCACTGGAAGCTCCCACAGGGCTGGCTAACGCCAGCAGTATTTGTCACTGCAGGACCAACCTTGACTGCTATTGCCCAGGTCTTTTTGGGAAAGTTGGTATGAGACATTCTTGGTGAAAGAGAAATCAGAACATGCACACGACTATCAGACCCATAACCTTGATGGTGACCAGACTCAGATAAATGTTTCCAGAGAGAAGACAGGAGCTGCTCCTATCACTCTGGAGGCTACCATAGTGCTCTAAGAAGGGGAGCTCCCAGAGCAACCTGGTGAGGTGTGGCAGAGATTAGCTGAAAGCACACAGTCAATTATGACATCCTGTGCAGATAAGATATCACAGCCAGGTTCCTTTAAGAAAGGCCATTTCTCACCTCATTTATCATCTGGATGATGTGTCCTCATTCCTGGCAGGTCAAGAAAAGCAGAGAGATACAGCCCCTAGTGACTAGCAGCACAGCAATACTAGCAGCAATACTAGTAGCACAGCAATACTAGCAGCACAGCAATACTAGTAGCACAGCAATACTAGCAGCACAGCAATACTAGCAGCAATACTAGCACAGCAATACTAGCAGGTCTGTCCAAAGAGCTTAGGAGCCCCAAAGAAGGAGCAATAAAAATAAAAATAAATAAAATAAAAAAGAGATACATAGGGGCCAGTTGTGGCGCACCTGGTTGAGCATGTAGGCTACATTGCACAAGAACACAGGCCTGAGTTCCTAGTCCCCACCTGCAGGGGGAAAGCTTCAGGAGTTGTGAAACAGTGTTGCAGGTGTCTCTCTCTGTTTCTCTCTCTATCACCCCCTTCCCTCTCTATTTCTGGCTGTCTCTATCAAATAAATAAAGACAAAAAAAGGTGGAAAAAAAGATACATAATGGAGGTGACATTAGAATCAATGTTAAAAGATGTCTACTGAAATGTGGATATAGTTTAATAGGTAAGTCATTAGGTCTTCCCATGCCTGAAACTCTGGGTTTGATCCTTAGCCCATATGAGAACACCACAAACAGCAATGAGTTAGCTCCATGGGTGGTGGAGTACTACTTGCTAAGTATAAAGTGTAGCACCAAAGTAAAAACCCTGTGGTGAGGAGTAGACATGCAGCTTCCTGGGACAGTCGGAGGTGGGAGTGGGTGGGAGGGATGGGTCACAGTCATTTGGTGGTGGGAATGGTGTTTATGTACACTCCTAGTAAAATGTAGTCTTATAAATCACTAGTTAATTAATACGAGAGGGGAAAATTAATTGTATGTCTCGAAGTTTTTCAAAACACAAACTGAATCTTTTCAATATATAGGCTGTGTAATTGATATGCAGACTCTCTCAAAAGCCTAGACCAAGTAGATCAGAAGCAACCAATAGCACAGCTATATACAAGATACTGGGTACTGTACAGCAAACCCTAACAAAAGGACTTTTCAAAGTTAACCCAATTACCAAATAATGTGATGATAACATTAACTATCCATTGTCTTTTGGAACTCTAAGACAGCAGGAACCTCACATCTCCACTATAGAGCCTCTACTTCCCCCAGTCCTGGAACTATTGGATAGGGCCCACTTTCCTGTATGCCTCTCCCAATCCATATCAAATAATATTGCATCTGCCGATCACAACCTAAACAACACAACGATTGCCACCTCAACATGCTTCACTTCAGACTGTGTCCAGAGACTTCACCTGTGGAATGACAACCCTTCAGCTTCATTACTCGGGTGAGACCTTTCCTTTCATAGTATACTCTAATTCCATCTCAGGTGGTTCACTTTCTAACAAAGTCCCAAAACCTAGATATACACCAGTTTTGTGAGAGAGAGCATATGTTCACACGTATCTGTAAACTACTGCAAAATATATACCTGAAAGCAGAAGTACACTAGAGTTTGCAGTGAGTACCCCCCTAACACTTCCTCTCCACTATTCCAAGCTTTGGATCCATGATTGCTCAACAATTTGTTTGGCTTCATATGTTAACTCTCTTTTCAGTCACCAGGTTCCAGATGTCATCAGGATGCCGGCCAGGCTTCCCTAGACTGAATACCCCACCAATGTATCCTGGAGCTCTGCTTCCCCAGAGACCCATCCTACTAGGGAAAGAGAGAGGCAGACTGGGAGTATGGACCGACCAGTCAACACCCATGTTCAGCGGGGAAGCAATTACAGAAGCCAGACCTTCTACCTTCTGCAACCCACAAAGACCCTGGGTCCATGCTCCCAGAGGGATAGAGAATGGGAAAGCTATCAGGGGACAGGGTGGGAAATGGAGATTGGGTGGTGGGAATTGTGTGGAATTGTACCCCTCCTACCCTATGGTTTTGTTAATTAATCCTTTCTTAAATTAAAAAAAAAGTATAAAGAGTAAAATTACTGGGCCTTGGAGGCTGCTCTGCACTATTACACATGTGTGAGGGTCTGGTATCACATTAAAAGAAATTCTTTTTTTAAAATAATTTTTATTTATAAAAAGGAAACACTGACAAAAACCATAGGTTAGTCACCTTGGATAAAAAAAAAAAAAAATACAGTGCATTGGTATTGACTGGCAGAAGACTGCTCAGAGAGAAACAATATATTACTTTTCTTCTACTGAAGATAGCAGAAATACATAGTGTTGGGAACATGTGTGAGCCTGATAGAGCTTAGGGAGAACCACCCCCATCTTTGGATGGAGGTCTGAGAAGATAACCTCTTGGTAAGTCTCTCTCAACCGAGGTGAGCATAAGGGGGGAAACTCAGACTTGGTTCTTTCCTTCTTGACTCTCAGGCCCACAGATACCCCAGTACTTCCCTCCATTAACTGCAGGCCACATGGCCGCAGATTCACTCATTCAAAGTCACCTTCTGATCACAGAAGAACACACCTTATCACACACTTCATCACACACCTCAGACCCCAGACAAGAGAAATGCCAAACTATATGGCCTTTTGATATCCATCTTCTCTCTGTCTCACCCTACGGGTTTAACCCCTATGCTTCTCTCAAATACCTTTGGATAATTAAGTTGCTTGTGTTATGGAAAATAACTGTCTTGTATCTCATCAATTCCTGTCATACCAACCCCCTACCTTAGGGGCATGCTGACTGTTAAGAAACCTGTAATTTCTGTCATATTGCAACAATAATTACCTCCACTGCTTTTCTATTTAACTCATGTCCACTTTGCCAATAAACGGACTCTAGGATTCTGGGACTCAAGGACTCAGATTCTAGATTCACTCTAAGAGTCCCCTGGTGTCTTTTACTTCGTGTCACCCCTGTCGTGAGCGAGAAAGAACCAGCCCGTTACCTTTCCCCTGGAGGACACCCTGCCGGAGAAGGAGAGAGACACCCCGAAAACATAGTATGGTTTTGCTATGCTTATTGACATTTAGATTGTTTACTCATCAAGAAAAAACAGTATAGGTCATTTCTTTTTTTTTTTCTACTTTCTGAATCATGACTTTTTATTGACTTAATAATTACTGACAAGCTTGTAAGATAAAAGGGGTACAATTCCATACAATTCCCACTACCAGAGTTCCATATCCCATCCCCTCCATTGGAAGCTTTCCTATTATTTATTCCTCTGGAAGTATTGACTCAACATCATTATGGGTTACAGAAAGTGGAAAGTCTGGTTTCTGTAATAGCTTCTCCACATGACATGGGCATTGGTGGGGATATCCATACCTTCAGCCTGTGTCCATATTTTCCTAGTGGTTTAGGGCTCTGGAGAGGTGGGATTCCAGGACATACTGGTGAGGACATCTGCCCAAGGAAGTCAGGTTGGCATCATGAAATCTGCGACTTGATGACTGGAAATCTTTAAGTTACAAAGCAGAACAAATGCCAGAAGCCACAATATAAGCCTTAGAAATAATGCAAAATGTGGTGTAAATGTGTTTCTTTTTCAAAGAAATAACAAGTGTATCTACAAAGCATGTGTTGGAATAGCAAGTGTATCTGCAAAGCATGTCTTGGAAATAGCATAATAATAATTGTAAAACATGTAGATTCTAAGATTCTGGTTCAGGGGCCAGGTGGTGATGCACCTGGTGAAGCATATTTGTTACAAAACCACCTACCTGCTCATAGATCTGAGTTGGAGCCACTGGCTCCCCTCATGTAGGGGGGATGCTTCCCGGGTGAAGTGATGAGGCAGGTCTACAGGTCTCTATCTTTCCCTCTCCTCTCTCAATTTTTCTCTGTCTTCTCCAATAAAATGAGAAAAATAAAAACAAAATTTTGGGAGTCGGGTGATAGTGTAGCAGGTTAAGCGTACCTGGCACGAAGCCCAAGAGCCAGCTTAATGATCCTGATTACAGCCCCAAGCTCCCTACCTGCAGGGAGTCGCTTCACAGGCTGTGAAGCAGGTCTGCAGGTGTCTCTTTTTCTCTCCTCTCTGTCTTCCCCTCCTCTCTCTATCCCTCTCCTAAGAACGACAATATCAATAACAAACAACAATAACTACAACAATAAAAAACAACGACAACAAAAGAAAGAATAAAGAAATATAAAAAAAATAAAGAAAAAGAAAAGGCAGCCAGGAGCAGTGGATTTTGTAGAAAAAAAAAAAAAAAGGCAACTGGAACAGTGGATTCCTAGTGCTGAAACCAAGCCCCAGGGATAACCCTGCATGCAAAAAATATATAAAATTTTATTTACAAGTAAAAAGTAGCCATTCTCAATTTTTTTGTAATGTTGTTGTTGTTGTTTCCTAGGTGGCAAGAAAATTCTCAATATCAACATGAGATATTGATGAAGGTAGGTGTATTTCCACAAAGTGCTGTTAACATCCTCTGCTTCTTACATGATTCCACAACCCAACACTTAGTAGTAGATTCCTTATTGGACTCCTTGTCCGTCAAAAGAAATTTGCCACAAAATTGAGAATCCCCCGGTATTAAGCTTCATACCCTATTAAATGGAAACACTGTAATCTGATCCAGACTCTCTCCCTGAATTGTTACAAAAAGTGTCTTTATTTGCAAGGGAAGGTATTACACAATTCAAATTCTTCTTCTAGCGTTTGCCACAATTCAAAAAAATAGAGTCTAAATCATGGATATGTATTATTAGTCATTCTTTCTATAAAAAATGAACTCTTAGGGAGAGAGAGATGATGATGATAAGGAGGAGGAAGAGGAGCAAGGAGAATGAGTAGAGAGAGAGAGAGAGAGAAAGAGAGAGAGAGAGAGAGAGAGAGAGAGAGAGAGACCCAAACTTGGCAATCATGATGCCTAGGATTGAACCTGGGATCTAAGACTTCCAAGTGCTGTTCTCTATCACAGCCACTATGCCTCTCCCTAATGGCCCTTAATAGTTCTTTAGAATTATTCACATTATCCAAATATCATTTTTTGATAAGGGTTTCCAGACACTTTTGTGTTTAGAAGTGATTTTATGTTTCCAGTATGCTTGGACTAACACTGAGCTATATTGAGAAATATATTTTATTAAAAAATTCTAAAATTTATTTTTGAAATGGACTTGCTAATCTCTCTTTACTATGTTCAAAATATAGGTTTCTGAAAATAACTAATATTTTAATTATATACATAATAAAACAAAACTCATATTGATAGAACATGAATATTTTTACTAATATGAGATTTGTTTAAAGCATTAATTAATTCATTAATTTCTTAGATTACTTTCAAGCAAAAAGTATATATACTTCCTAAAAATTATTAAGAATGTCATCTTCCTTGTATATTTATATTTAACCTATTTGTGCCAAAGAGTACCTAAATATTATACCTGGTATAGTACAATATTTTAAATGACAAATTAGCTTATGATTAGCCTCAGTAAGCAGAAGAAAGCAACTGAATATTCATGTAACTGTCTTCAAATCTGTCATTTAAGTCTTCCCTTTCATAGATTTCAGTGATTTTTGACAAGTGTGAACCATATCAATGAAACAATTTTCCCTCAAATCATTCAAGTTGATTTTAATTTAAAAATGATTCAATTTTCTTTTCAAGCTAATGCATTTTTGCATTCTGGGATTGTACTGAAATTTCCATTTAGGAAAATGATTTTATGAGAAGAAAATGTATCACTTGGAAGCTAAATACATAGTAATTTCTAAGGAGTAAATGCAACACTAAACATACAGTTAATTATTTTCAAGAATAATGAGTACTTAATGTATTTGAATGATGTATAAACGTTTGTAGCTTTATGAGTATAGATTTTTGATAATGAAATAAATTAGGAATAATTCTAAGTATCATGATAAAAATTTATTGACTTTGTGTATCTATGCCTCTCTATTATTTTAAAAATAATCCTCCTTTTTATGTCACTGTATTACACAGCACATTTTGTCTTCTATATTTATTATTAGAAATTGTGAAAAGATTCAAATTTTAATTGCTTATTAGATAATTTCTCTTATGTCTACTGAAGTATTTAAGAAACTAAAAAGTCAGATATCTCAGAGTATGATTTTTTTGTGATTTAAAGTTGATTTGTACTTTGCACATTGTTAAAAGTACTCATCAAACTCCTAGGAAGTAATATGGCTGGTCTCTCACTTCATTTTGTAAATTTCAATATGTAGATATTACCATATTTTAAAATTTTAGTATACTATGCTTTGATTCAATCAGTGTTAATGATATTTTCACCTAAAATTTGTTAAATATACTGGTATCCATTTTTTAATTATCTTTTGTTTATTTATTGGATAGAGACAGCCAGAAACTGAGAGGAAGGGGGAGATAGAGAGGGACTTCTTCTTCTAGCATTTGCCCTTCTTCCGTAGCCAGTCAACAGCGTCAGGTTGAGCCTGATGTAAAGTTTCCAGACCTCCTTTGAATCTGGAGAGGTGGCAGTCATTGACTATGTGGGTCATAGTCTGTCTGTAGCCGCAGGGGCAGTTCGGGTCGTCTCTGGCCCCCCAGCGATGGAACATAGCAGCGCACCGGCCATGGCCTGTTCGATAGCGATTGAGGAGGGCCCAATCATAACGTGCTAGGTCAAAGCCGGGTTGACGCTTGCAGGGGTCTGTGATGAGGTGTTTGTTCTTTACCTCAGCTGACTGTCAGCTCTGTTTCCAAGAGTCTGGAACAGAGAAGTTCAGTGTAGGCGTAGGGGACCAGATTGGGTGACGAGACATCAAGCCTTGGACAGGGTGGGCGAAGATATCCGCGTATATTGGCAGGTCCGGTCGAGCGTAGACGTGGGAAATGAACTTAGATGATGACTGAGACAGAGAGACACCTTCAGCCTTGCCTCACCACTTGCAAAGCTTTCCTCCTGCAGGTGGCGACCAGGGACTTGAACCCGGGTACTTGCACACTGTAATATGTGTACTCCACCAGGTGCTCCATGACCTGACCCTGTAATTTTTCTTCCACTAATAACCTCATTTTTAGCATAATAAAATTGTGTTAATCATAGTTTTCCACAAAATACCTGTCTAGCACTCTTCAAAATTGCCAAGGTTGTCAAAAACAAAGTTCAAGAAACTGCCATCATCAAAAGCTCCAAAAGAGACATGACAACTAAATGCAATATGATAGAAGTTAAAATATAGCATTAGATACAGACTAAGGAACTCTAAAGAAACTATGAACTTAATTTATAATAATGCACTAGTGGTATTACAGTGACCATTAATTGCAACCAATGTGTTATACCAATGTGAGAGGTTAGAACAGCAAAGTAGATACAGAATATATGAAATTCATTTGCATTATCCTTTTAATTTTTTTTACAAATCCAAAAGTTCCATTCAGTATAATATAACAAAAATGATAAGAGTAGCTATTGTGGCCTCTTTCTTAGGAACAGATGAGATCAAATAATAAAAAAAAATTGAATTGTTATAAAGATGTATTGCTACTTTTTATAAGCAAATAATTTTCATTTACCTTTGTTTATCACATATGTTAAGCAAGGGTGCTTAAATTCTAATCTCTAGGATAACAGAGTTATAATTCATTTGGATTTAATTGGTCTATAAAGGGAGAATATATATCCTAGAATTTCCCCATAGTAAACACATTTCTTCCAAATAGTTTTGAATCTTCTAGTATCACAACATAATACTTGGGGAGAGGAGATACAGCTTTAAAAGTCAGCTAAAATATTGGTTTTATAATTTTGCATACCCACCAGCTCTTGTTTCATAAAGCTTAAGTGTGATTGAATATTCCTTGCCAATATTCCTTCAGTGATATAATGTTCATGACCCAGAGCTGCCTTTTCCCATTTTATTAGCTACATTGCTTTAAAACACTATGTAACATTATACTTTGATATATGTATATATTCCATTAATGTGCTACTGTAAAATTAGAACAGTACATGTTTATTTTCAACATACTTAAAGAGCTCAGATTTACGCATAATAAAAAAACCTGAAACCTGAAAAATAAGGATTGTGTCTTTCCTAGATCATATGCATTATCTTATTTTTCATTACTTTCAGTGAAATCCAATCATTCAGCAATAAATCAGTTAACGGTTTTTAGATGGTTCTCATTATTTCTCTAAAATAATAACCTGACAAAATTTATAATGAAAGAGGCAATATAATTTAAATTTTTTTATCGAGAAATTATGAATGGAACAAACAGCAAATAATTGAAGTGTTTAATTAACTTACAGTTCTGGATATACATTGTATGTGGTATATTTGAGTAAAGTGTGATTGTTATACTTTACATCTCTAATAAAATTGAAAATTTATGGTCAACTCCTCTTTAAACTAGTCCATTCTCCTTGTCTTACAATGGCAATGATAGTTCAAATGTAAATCTGACTAGATATAATATATTTTCCCTTTATATATGGGTGAAAAATGTGTCTCAGTAGATTAGCTGGGATTGTATAGTGACTAAGAAATTTGTCTGATCTCAATTATTATTGAGATCAGTACTTAATTACTTAATAAGGTGAGGGGGGTAAAAATACTCACTACTGCCCACTTGTTAGGTGTCTGTAAAATATTCCTGCATAGTAGGGTACCGAATAATACCATAGGAGACAAGGATTATTAGTGTTTTTTTTAAATGAGAGAACTGTGATTAAGTCCTTAGGATATATCCCTAGTAAAGGAATTACTGGGTCACATGGAAGGTCCATTTCAAGCCATATCTGCTATATTCTTGACTTTAGGTTCCTGACTATTAAACAATTTGTTCTGCATTATATCTTTTTTTTTTCATTTTTTAAATATTTTATTTATTTATTCCCTTTTGTTGCCCTTGTTGTTTTTTATTGTTGTAGTTATTATTGTTGTTGTCGTTGTTGGATAGGACAGAGAGAAATGGAGAGAGGAGGGGAAGACAGAGAGGAGGAGAGAAAGATAGACACCTGCAGACCTGCTTCACTGCCTGTGAAGCGACTCCCCTGCAGGTGGGGAGCCGGGGTTCGAACCTGGATCCTTATGCCGGTCCTTGTGCTTTGCGCCACCTGCACTTAACCCGCTGCACTACAGCCCGACTCCCTGCATTATATCTTAATACTTGTTCAGCCACCAAGTTGCAGATGCTACCATGATGCCAACCTGACTTCCCTAGACAAATAACCCCACCAAAGTACCCTAGGACCCCACATTTCCAGAGCCCTGCCCCATGAGGGAAAGATAAGGACAGGCTGGGAGTATGGATCCACCTGTCAACATCCATGTTCAATGGAGAAGCAATTACAGAAGCTGGACCTTCTGCCTTTTGCACCCCATAATGACCCTGTGTTCATACTCCCAGAGAGATAAAAAATAGGAAAGCTTTAAAGGGAGAGCATGGGATACAAAACTCTGGTGGTAGAATCTGTGTTGAGTTGTACCCCTTTGATCTTATGGTCTTCATATTTTTTATTTTATAAATAAATTAATATCAATAAAAATGATAGAACTGAAGCTCTGAGTGTGTTAATAAGTTACAGTGAAATATTATGAAATCAACTGCAAACAATGGAGGTATCCAAAATCTGAGATACCTGAATTCCCAATTCATTTACTTTCTTCTGTAGAGCAGTCATCATGGTTACTGATGCTCCTCCTACCATCTGACCAACCCTATAACTAAGAAAACTGTATAGATGTGATGAAAAGGTCCTATCTTCAATATCCGCCATAAGCATTTATTTACAATGCTTTCTCATGAAAAAAAGTAAACATAAAAATGTAAGAGAGGGGGAGTCGGGCGGTAGCGCAGCGGGTTAAGCGCATGTGGGGCAAGGCGCAGGGACCAGCATAAGGATTCCTGTTGGAGCCAGTGGCTCCCCACCTGCATGGGAGTTGCTTCACAGGTGGGGAGCAGGTCTGCAAGTGTCTATCATTCTCTCCCGCTCTCTGACTCCCCTCCTCTCTCCATTTCTCTCTGTCCTATCCAACAACAAAGACATCAATAACAACAATAGCTACAACAATAAAACAACAAAGGCAACAAAAGGGAATAAATAAATAATAAAATATTTTAAAAAGTGTAAGCGAGATATTTGGCAGGGATAGTAAACAGTAGCATCTTAGAAAGAAGTTACGTATATTTCCCAAAAGAAAGCAAGCAGGAATAAATTAAAACAGATCTTGTATTAAATAACCAGGTATCTTCACATGCATTGAGTCAGTGGGGGGAAACTGTCCTGCAGATTGCTCAAATAGAGTCTTGAGGAAATGTTTGGAAATATGCATGGATTCAGTCACCTTTTTCAAGAGAAAACAAGCCCAGGAATCCAAATATCAGTCATTATTCAGTGCTACATCTGAAAGATAGTTGGGAGGCTTTATTCTTCTTTTAATATTTCCACTTGGAAACAATGTGATTGCACACTTAGCTGCATAGAAATCCAATGACATGAGTGTTTCTTTCTGTCTGTAATAGTTTTGTCAAATTTCTTTTTCTATTTATGATCTGCTTTGTTTTTCATGGTACCCAAAATTGGTCTTTGCGAATCATGACATAGTATTTATCCACAAAGCCAGTATATTACAATGTAACAGCAACTTTATGTATACTCTCTTTAAAAAAAATTATTGAGGTAACACATATGATTAAGTGCATGTTATTTCCATGCACAAGGACCAAGGTTCAAGCCCCTAGTCCTCACTGGCAGGGGGAAAGCTTCATAACTGGCGAAGCAAGTCTGCAGGTGTATCTCTGTCTCCTTCTCTCTGTCTCCCCTCTCCCTCAATTTATCTCTGTTCTATCAAATAAAATAAATAGTCTATAAAGCATTAAATATAACATAAAAGAAATCACTGGTGGTATAGTCAACTACAGCTTACCTGTCTATCTGTGTGTCTACTAAATACTCATGTCACCCCCCCTTTTCCATCAAGGAACCCAAACCCCTTTTCACTCCCCAACCCCTCTCCATCCCATTACATCCCCAGAGTCTCTTGCTTAGGTTCAGTACACCACCCTCAGTCCAAGATTCACCCTGTATTCTGCCTTCTGATTCTGACTCCCAAGTTGCACCTATATCTGAAGTTATTCAATATTCATCCCACTATTCCTGACTCAGCCCACCTGACACTTTCCCTTCATGTTCCACCAAAGGTGAGGCAAGATTGAAATTTTAGAATTCTATTCTGATGTCTAGGAGGTCTTTTATAATTGTCCTTGGCTTATCAACATTGGTCACGCTGTCCTTGCTGCTCTCCCTTTTCCTATATACTTTCTTCTTTTGTTGTTTGAGGTCCCATTCTGAGTCTCTCACAGGTTGACTCCTTTGAAGTTAGCATTCCTTTGCTTCTTTTCCTGTAAGACTCCTTTCAATGAATCTTACAAGGCAGGTTGGTGATGGTCAAGTCCTTCCGTTTCTGTATGCCGGGAATCTTTTATTTTTCTCCTTCATACTTGAAGGATAGTTTAACAGAACAGAGTGTTCTTATCTCTTATTTTATTTTATTTTTTATGTTATTTATTTTCTATTTTGTTACCCTTGTTGTTTTTCATTGTTGTTGTAGTTATTGTTGTTATTATTGATGTGGTCATTGTTAGATAGGACAGAAAGAAATAGAGAGAGGAGGGGAAAACAGAGAGGGGGAGAGACAGACAGACACCGACAGACTTGCTTCACCACTGGTGAAGCGACTCTCCTGCAGTTGGGAAGCCGGGGGCTCAAACCAGGATCCTTATGCCAGTCCTTGCACTTTGTGCCAAGTGCACTTAACCCACTGTGCTACTGCCCGACTCCCATTCTTCTCTCTTAACACTGCAAAATGTGACTTTGTTTTATCTCATTCCCTTGAATATTTCTCCCCCTCTTTCTTTCCCCCTCTACCGACACTTTACCCCCTCTCTCTTTTGAAAGAGAGAAAACAGAAAAAGTGAGAGAGACCACAGCACCAAAGTTTTCTTCAGTGTGATGGGAGTCAAACCTGAGTCACTCAAATTGCAGAGCAGAACATTATCCAAGTGAGCTATTTTTATTACCTTCCTGGAATACTTAAAGAGGTTAGAATCACCACACATTCACAGAACTGACCCCTTTATTTAAGCCTAGACTGAGATTTTCAATTAACTTTAATTTTACTACAAAGTGTGAACTTTCAGGTCATACCTTCAGAAATCTGAACAGTTAAATATCACTACATTAACAGCTTATTTTGATAGTGATACTATTTTCCTTTAAAATTATTAGCATTATTTATCTATTGAATAGAGACAGCCAGAAATTGAGGGGGACATAGAGAAGGAGAGAAACAGAGAGACACCTACAGCCCTGCTTCACCAAACATGAAACTTTCCCCCTGCAAGTGGGGACTGGGGGCTCAAACCTGGATCCTTCCACATTGTAACATATGTACTCAACCAGTTGCACTACCACTGGGGCCTGTGATGCCATTTTCTCTTTGGTGAATTTTTTTAATTAATTAATTATTTTGCCCCTCTCTTTTGTTGCCCTTATTGTTTTATTGTTGTCGTAGTTATTATTATTGTTGTTATAGATGTCATCATTGTTGGATAGGACAGAGAGAAGTGGAGAGAGGAGGGCAAGATAGAGAGGGGGAGAGAAAGATAGATACCTGTGAAGCGACTCCCCTGTAGGTGTAGTGCTGGGGGCTAGAACCACGATCCCTACTCCTGTCCTTGCGCTTCACTCAACCTGCGCTTAACTCGATGTGCTACCACCTGACTCCCTCTTGGTGTATTTTTAACTCATATTGGAACTCATCAATCAAGCTTAACAAAACAAAAACAGTATAAAATGGAAAGCATATATGCTGTATATCTGAGTTTAACATCAGACACATTTCACCCTTTTCTGACCCTGAGAACCATTCTTCAGTAGTATCATTGCTTTACTTTCTCTCACATTCAGTTTCAGAACAATTTCACAAATTAAATTAATACTAATCTTTCACTACATATTTTGAATAACAGTTATTCAATCACCCATTCCAGTTTATAATAAACAATGATTCAGGGGCTGTTAGAGAAATTGTATGTCTTCTTATATTTCCTCAAAAGACGATATTTTATTTATTTACCTGTTTATTTATTTACTTCATTTATGAAGAGAACGAAGAAAGAATGAATAGCACAGGTGATGCTGGGGATCAAATTCAGGACCCCATGCTTTATCCACTGCTCCACCTTCATTACTGCTTATTATGTCTCTTACCCATTTCATATTGGTAAGTTGTGCACCTTAATAGGGCATGTTTATTTCTCTGTGAATAAAGTTGACAGCGAATTTTCTTCCCCAAATACTAAATGCATTTTCTTAAATGCTTTGGTTAGAGGTCAGCAGAAGCAACATGGCATACATTTCAAATGTATCAATAGTAATATTAACTTGGGGCTCCCAGGTGCTCTTGGAAAGGTGCAGTGCAATCTATCTGTCAAGAGTATGCCAATTTTCTCTTGGGGGAAATTTAACTGCATCTATTTTGAAGAAATTTATTTCTAGCTGACACTGGTTCAGATTCTTGATCAGGTGCAAAGCAGTCATTCAGTACTCTTGTGTAAGACTTCAATAGCTACAAAAACACAGCTATAATCCTCCTCAAAGCAAACTAAATATAAGCTCTGGCACTTCAAACTCTTTCTTTGTTACTATCGGTGTTTTGGGAAGACCAAGTGGGTAGCCTACTCAAGACTTTCTATAATTAGCCAAAGAAATTTCTGGGGAGCTGGGCGGTAGCGCAGCGGGTTAAGCGCACATGGCGCAAAGCTCAAGGGCTGGTATAAGGATCCAGTAGAGGACCCAGCTCCCTACCTGCAGGGGGTCGCTTCACAAGCAGAGAAGCATGTCTACAGGTGTCTATCTTTCTCTCCTCCTCTTTGCCTTCCCCTCCTCTTTCGATTTCTCTCTGTCCTATTCAACAACAACAGCTATGACAAGAAGAGCAACAAAATGGGAAAAAAGAGCCTCCAGGAGCAGTAGATTCATAGTGTCGGCACTGAGCCCCAGTGATAAACCTGGAGCCAAAAAAATGCTAATAACTTAATTAAATTAAATAACTTAATGCTAATAACTCAGTGTCTCTTTGGATACTATACATAGCTTTAAAATAATCCTTTGATAAAGAATATGATTTTACAAAATTCAAATAACTCTTATTCTCTGAATATCTTTCTTATTACAAGTGTCAGTTGGAGGTAATGTATTTTTCAGGGTTTGATTACTGTCTCTGTTTGCTCTATTCCACGTAGTTCCCAGAAACAGACGAATCATACTGGGTGTTAGATGCTAGAAAATATGAATCAGTTTCCATTTGCTGTGTGTGTCACTAGTATTTTATTCTTCTTGAGTTTATTCATCTGATGGCATATTCTTTATCAGGTTACATTCAATATAATGCATAAAAATGCTCTGAATCATTGTCTTCAGATTTATATTTCTCATTATGAAATTTATCTGCAACTAGTGACTAATTTTAGATGATTTAATGTTAACCAAAAAAATTCTCCATACTTTCGTTCCATTAGTCACACAACAAATGCTTTATAACTTCATGTGATTAGTGGTTGGCATATTGGGATTAGTGGTTAGCATACTTGGCCATATATATACACATATATATAATATTTCCAGTATGAATAACATTTTTAGTTCACAGAGTTGCAAAGGACTGTGTATATGTTAGAAAACTAAAATATCACTGTAGCAATCAGTAAATATGCATATGCATTGAAATTGGCATGAAAAAGATGTTGTCAGGCATGTTTATAATGGTCTACTAGCTCCTGTCATGTTTTCTCCTTCCTGCAGTTCTTGTAATTCATTCAGGAATATCTGACACAAGAAAATCAAACACCTTGCTTAATGTTCTATAATTTATTTTTAACATCCAATAACCATCTTTTTTAAATATTTATTTTATTTATTTATTCCCTTTTGTTGCCCTTGTTTTATTGTTGTAGTTATTATTGTTGTCATTGTTGTTGGATAGGACAGAGAGAAATGGAGACAGGAGGGGAAGACAGACAGGGGGAGAGAAAGACACCTGCAGACCTGCTTCACTACTTGTGAATTGACTCCCCCTAGGTGGGGAGCCAGGGCTGAATCGGGATCCTTATGCTGGTCCTTGTGCTTTGCGCCACCTGAGCTTAACGGGCTTCACTACAGCCGGACTCCCCAATCATCTCTTTTATACATTGGCCAGACACTACTATTCAAAACAGAAGGAGCTATTTGAAAACAGTCTCCCCACTATGATTATGTTGACCAGATTAGTGAAGCCTTAATTTATCTGACAACGCCCATCTTCAGCTGGGAAGTAATTATAGAAGCCAGACCTTTTACCTTCTCCACCCCATAATGAGTCTGGGTCCATACTCCCAGAAGTATAAAGAATAGGAAAGCTATCAGGGGAGGGGATGAGATACAGAAATCTGGTGGTGGGAATTGTGTGGAGTTGTATACATCTTACCCTATGTTTTTGTCAGTGTTTCCTTTTTATAAATAAAAATTAAAAACAAAACAAAAATGACTTCTAGAATTCTGACCAAGGAAGTCTAAGACAAATACAGTGGCTTATCTTCAGCATAAGCAATTCAAATTGTTTGAGGGTTAAGCTTGGGCAACATTCACATGGAAAGTATAAATATGATATGCCCCATTGACAATAATATAGTCTTAATTATGCATTCTGGTCTAAGTTCCCTGTTACAGAATTGAAATATGTGGTCTTAATCATACAAATCAATGTCAGTCTTCAAGTTTCATCCATAAGCAACTGACCCCACAGTTGCAAATTCTGGTCTTTCAGACTATATCTATGCTTTTTAGGACTCTTGTACAGTAAATGGTTATGTTGTACAATCATACAATATTGTATTTCATATGCCACTCTCAAATCATTAAAATACAACTAAGGCTTCAGAAGGTTGAGTGAGAATATATATATTTCAGGGATTTATTTAACTTGCTGTTCAAATATTCTTTGTCTAAGTCACAATTATCCTAATTGAATTCAAATTCCTTCAGAACAGAATAGAAAATTACATAGAGCAAGTTTGCTTTAATAGGTACAGTTGAGGCAGGAAAGGCACAGCTGATCTTGTGTTATATTCACACGTTAGCACATTTCTCCCAAAATACTTCTTTTTTATTTTTTAAAATATTTATTTATTTATTCACTTTTGTTGCCCTTGTTGTTTTATTGTTGTAGTTATTATTGCTGTCGTCATTGTTGGATAGGACAGAGAGAAATGGAAAGAGGAGGGTAAGACAGAGAGGGGGAGAGAAAGACACCTACAGTCCTGCTTCACCGCCTGTGAAGTGACTCCCCTGCAAGTGGGGAGCCAGGGGCTCCACCCGGGATCCTTAAGTCAGTCCTTGAGCTTTGCACCGCCTGCACTTAATGGGCTGCATTACTGTCCGACTCCCCCAAACTAATTGTTAAGAGCTATCTAAAATTCTCTACCTGTTTTTCCCACTTGCCATCTTTTCAAATCTCTTCATTGTGTACTATATATTTCACAAGATTTTATGTATTTATCTATCTATTTATTTTTCTCTTTGGTTATGATGTAATACTATGCACTTGAACTCAGCCACCAAGTTGTGTCTATATTTTTTCTTCGTCAAAGAATAATTACAAAAAAAATGACCAAAGTTATTATATTACCTAACTCCCTGTGCCCATTATACTCATTGTCGTTGGCATTAGTATTTAAATTGGCACTATCATACTGTCAGGCCAATGTCTCATGTACTTAGGCTTTCAGCAGTTTGTATCCTACTTGTGGGTGGGGATGGGGCAATGGCGATTTTCTTAAAGGTGAGGTTTGCAGAACTCTAATTAACTCACTGCATCTGATTATTCTCATATGCTCTTCCAGGGTCTGACCACACATGCTCAAAGAGCCTAAAAGATGGGTGATCCATTTTTCACTACAGTTGATATGAGACATACAGAGGGATGACTGTTGAATGTTGCAAAGTTCCTAAATGGGAGATTGATTCTTTCTTCTATCTACCTCCACTTTCATTACATTATTACTACATACTTATTAAGGGTAGCATTTCCTTAATTTTCTCAATCTAAAATTTTAAATAGCTTTTCAAAGGAACCTGATCTAAGACTCTGAATGTGTTTGGTGGTTCTTGTTGAAACTTTTATGTTTAGAAAGAGAGAAGGGTCACTCAGCACACTGAGTTGAAAAGTAAGTAAGTAGGCATTGTTCCATCACTCAGGGAGCTTCTCCAATGCCAGTTTCTGATGCTGCCAGGGACTTGAATTCAGGATGCACACAAGGTAAATATCTATCTATCCTCCAGCAAGTGAGTTCTCTCAAGGATGTTCATATTGAAATTTTAGCATCTCTGAGTATGATTTACTTGGACTAATTTTGAGAAACTACTGATTAGATATATAGATAAAGAGATGATAGATGATAAATGAATAGACAAATGATAGGTAAATGGTAGATTCTTATGAATTCAATGTTTTCCAGCAGAGATTCTCTCAATAATTTGTTTTTCAGAAGATATTCTCTCAATATCTGAATGGTAAGACACTAGTTTTAGTGTTCTTAGAGATACATAAATAGAATTACGCATTCTATGGGATTCAGCACATAATAAGTACTCACATTCATTAAATTATTTTATTTTATTAATGTGGTCATGTTCTTGGCTCTCGCTGTAGTTATTCAGTGTGTAGATTATGTTATTCTGATTCCAAAGGACAAATCTCTAGCTATACAATAGGGTGGAAGAGAACAGACAACCAAAGAAATGGGCTCAGAAGGGAAACAAAGACCCAAACAGCTTCTTCAGCACAATTTAATTTGTCCTCACTAGGACCATCCTAAAATATGAGATTAGGCTTTCATAAATTTGAGTATACTCTTTTTAGAGATAAAATTATTTTCCACCTTTCCAAGATTTGTCTTGGTAATTGGCACTTCTGGGTGTCCATAGCTTGATAAATGTTCACAATATTTTCATCACCACCTATCAGGACTACACTCTGAAATCTCATTTTGTCTTCCCACTAATTATATGAAAAAATTCACAAATCTAGGAAGAGGGTAGATAGCATAATGGTTATCCAAAGAGGCCCTCATGCCTGAGGCTCTCAAATCCCAGATTCAATCCCTCATATCACCATAAGCTGGAGTTGTGCAGTGGTCTGGGAAAAAAAAAAGTTAAAAAAAAAAAGAAGAAAAACCAAAAACACACAAATCTATATACCAAGACAGAAAGTATTTTTAAAATAAGAACACATGTTATATAAATCAATGTTGGAGAGTGGGGCCTACTCTCCTGGGAAGTTCAGGCCATTGTTTCCATGAGGTCCAAGTGAGTTGACCCCCAACTCTCTCTTCTGGTCGAGTTGAGGGAATGTTCCCCTGGCCTCCTGAACTAATGAGAGGGGAAGAGAAAGACACCTACAGACCTGCTTTACTACCTGTGAAGCGACTCCCCTGTAGGTGACATTTCTTTTTAAAACTATATTTTTTGAACTTTATTTTGTTTACTTTATTTGATAAAACAGAGAGAAACTAAGAGGGAGGGGAAGGTAGAGAGGGAAAGAGAGAGAAACAGATACCTTCACTACTGCTTCACCAACTCATCAAGTTTTCACTCTGCCAGTGGGGACAGGAGGCTTGAACCTGCATTTTTGTGCACAGTAATACATGCACTTAACCAGATGTGCCACCACCCAGCTCACTAAATAACTTTAAAAAAATATTTATTTATTTATTTTCCCTTGCTTTTTTTTATTGTTGTAGTTATTATTGCTGTTGTTATTGATGTTGTCATTGTTAGATAGGACAGAAAGAAATGGAGAGGAGGGGAAGACAGAGAGGGGGAGAGAAAGATAGACACCTGAAGACCTGCTTCACCATTTGTGAAGCTACTCCCCTGCAGGTGGGGATCTGGGGCCTGGAACCAAGATATTTACTCCTGTCCTTGCGCTTCACTCAACTTGTGCTTAACTCAATGTGTTAACACCTGACTCATGTTGTTTTCTCCAGACCGGCTTCACAGGCAGGTAACAGATGACCAGAAACACACGGCTGAGCTGAGAACACAGTTTAATCTTTATTCACAAGTGGGCAAACAGTCCAACCTTAATCACCACACCATCTCCACACCATGTGCTCCTCCATCTTTCTCCTCTGCCAGCAGAGAGGAACTCAGGAAGTACGTAGGTTAGGGGGCAGGGAGAAGGGAGAAGCACGAAAAGGCAAAGACTAAACCACAATCTCCCAGAAGTGGGGGGGAGTGAGACCAAACCAATGTAACAGAAAAGACCATGTAAATAGACCACAATGTCAAGCAATGTAACAGAAGCAGAACTAGATCCCAGAAGCAGAACTAGAAGTATACCAACAATTCCCCCTTTTCTTTTTAACTAATTGACCATAGTATCAGGAGTGTGGGATGAACAGAAACCTATATCATCCAGGCATTTTCAAAAAAGAAATTGGCACAAACATGGAAGAACAAGTAAGTGAGCAACAAGAACCAGTGTGCTGCCAAGGGAAGGCCTGAGGGGGGTGATTCTTGCCTCTGTGGGCAAGGATTTATCAAGCTAAAGGACCTTTCTAGCCTCTGTGGGATTCTCTTGCCTCTGGGGGACGTTACTTGCCTTGATGGGCATTTTTTGCCTCTGTGGGCATGACCTAGCATGGAGGGAAGGTATCACCTAGAGTCCCAAGGCAGCTGGCTGCAGTCAGTCTTTAAGAAACCCAGCAGCATAAAGGGAAGCTACTGTAGGGTTGTGTACCAGTAAGTCTGATAGAAGTGCCAGTTCAAAGCAGATGTCCACGGAAGAATGCCAGGGGGTGGAATGTTGTATGAGGAAGGTCAGCTTCTGGAATTTCACTTTTCTGTAGAGAACTTGACAGCTGCAATTCACTCACTTATGAAACAAAACTTATAGCAGGTTAGAAGTTTACCACAATAGATAACTCAATGATTATAATTGTTTTCAGTATCTTTATAAATTTGGAAGGTCTTTTTTGTTTAATTTTAAGGCTCCTAACCAATCTAAGCTCAATAAAATTTGGTAAGTCAAAGAACCACTGCTAGAGCCTCAGGCATGAGAATAGTTAGCATAACCATTGTGCACTTCACCGTTCCTAATTGAGAAGGTATTTGAGAGTTCTACATATTAATAAAGTCTTATTTAACCTTTTGTTACACCCATTAAAGATGGAGACACACCCTTGGTGAGTGCAGGTTTTTTTAGACCAACTTAGTTAAAATATATTGATTTTTAACTAATTTTTACCTCAGACTTTAAATGTAAGTTAATTTTACGTTTATGAGAACTATGTTGAAAACCTTTTTCATTTAACTTTGCCTGGTAAGAATGTAGCCTTAAAGTTACATTTTTAGCCTTAAAGTTCATGTTTACCAAACTTTAAACACACACACACACACACACACACACACACACACACACACACACACGGTCTTCAATACACAAGGAGAAAAAATTTTGTTATGAAGACATGTCATTTTAAACACGAATTTAGATCTATACTGTCTTAGTTGTTTGGGGGTGCATTGTCCGGTGGTGGCTTCTTGTTTAACTTCAGCTCCAGGAATTATAGGTTGCGATCTCTGCAGGGATCTCTGCATATTCTAGCTCCTCTGCCTTCAGAGCCGAGCTGGGGATCTCGGCCAGGGGGCCCAGTTGCGGCAGGGAGCCTGTGGTCTCTAGGTGGTCTGGGATCTGCCCAGACTTCATAGCAGGAGGGCGGGTGGGCCAGCCATGCAGAAGAATATGCACCCTGCCCGCCATGTCTGCTGCCCTGCTCCCAGTGGCCAAGCAGTATGGAGAGAGTCCGCGCCGAGTGCTCCTCCCTCACCATGCAGCGGTGAGCCGGCTCCTGCAGGCAGGCAGCGGGCAGAAAGCAGTGTGTGGCCCAGAGAGAAATGTTCCAGAAACAGAAAAGCAGTATCATGAAGAAAGGGCAGAGGCCTTTGGAAACCTCTTCACAGGCAGAAAAGCAGCCCATAATAGGTAGCCAAAGTCTTCACTTATCTGGGGGATGCGCAGGTTAGGTCCCACGTTGAGCGCCATATGTTGTTTTCACCGGGCTGGCTTCATGGGTGGGTAACAGACAACCAGAAACACATGGCTGAGCTGAGAACGCAGTTTTATCTTTATTCACGAGCAGGCAAACAGTCCAACCCCTAATCACCACACAGATGGGTCCTGCATCTTTCTCCTCTTCTGGCAGCGGCAGGAACTCAGGAAGTACGTAGGATAGGGGTGGGGAGCAAGGAGAAGCCCGAAGCTAGCAAGGGCTAAACCAAATCTCCCGGAGGTGGGGGGGTGAGACCAAACCAATGTAACAGAAAGATCATGTAAATAGACCACAAGGTCAAGCAATGTAACAGAAGCAGAACTATATCCCAGAAGCAGAACTAGAAGCATACCAACAGACTCCCCTCTTGGTGTATTCGCACCATGTGCGGTGAGCCTGCTGCGCTACCTTCCGATGATTCCCACTAAATAACTTTTAATGCTTCATTTGAAGAATGAGATGATTATCTATACATATGACTTCATATGGTTTTTGTAAAAGAAAATGATAAATATACATAATGTCTTAAAATATGAATATCAAATACAATTTATTTGAATATATATATATATTACTTCTATATTATTTTTAAAGTACTGTTTCCTTTCTTGCCTATCTTTGCAACAAAAAGAACTTGGAACACATGTATATCAGTTTTCCTGTGAATAAATTTAGAAAACACTGTGGAAAACATTGTGAAGCATTAAATCATAAATACTGAAACCTAATCAGTTCTTTAAACATATGAGGCCCTCTCTGCAACAAAATGATGAGATAAGAACTCTCAAAATTTAGTTAGCATCTATTCCATTTTGTGGAAATATGTCTATGAATTATTTAAGTTGTCTGATTGAAGTAGAATTTAGGCAATTCTATTTTCTTTTCCTTTAATAACTTTACATACTCTACTGAAAGTGAAAAGTAAGAGATGATGAATGTTTTATCAAAACATAACAAAATTATGTTTATCTGCACCAACATTTCTTCTGTACGAAGACTCTGGACATGTTAGGCATGTCTAGATTTAGCTTCATTTTCTTTCATTATCACCCCAAAAATGAAAATAAAGAACATTTCAAATTTCATAAATAATATTGGTACTGATTTTCAAAGATTTTTAACCTAGTATATGAAAGTTTTATTAAATAATATTACAAATCAATATTGTCTCATTTTGTCAAGAACTGTTTTATAATTAACACAAATGTATTTATATGTAAAGAGTTAAAGGTCTAATCCCTTTAGCTAATAGTGACTTGAACCTTCTATAAAGACAGAGGATACAAATACATAGCATTCTTATCCATTAATCTTTCCTATGAAATAAATGTATTTTCCTGCCAAGGTAGTTATCTTATTCCATTATAAATCTGCACCTATAATTTGTAAAGTATGTCTTTGATGGCTGTAAGGAAATAAAATATACCCTTAGAAATAGTATCATAGTGAATACTTTCTTTTAAAACACTTATTATGTAATGACCAATTTTCCTCACCATTCTCAGGATAAAATTTCCACTTCCAAAACAGTTTCTTCTCTTTGGTAACAGCAAATAGAGCTGTCTGTAGTCCTATTTGGCTTCAAAAAAATCACATCTAGCAAATCCTTTGCTTAAAAGGAACTCAGTAGCTCCCTAGGCCCTTAAAATTAATTCCAAACTTTCCACCAATTTCTCAAATCACATAGCATATCATTCTCCTTCTATTCTTCAGACTCTCATTTCCAATTATACTAAAGTTTCTTGAGTATCTAGAACATGTATACATTATTCCAAACTCTTCCGTAGTACCAGAATATTCAGTTTGCCTAAAACAATTTTCTTTTTCATCCTTTAGGACTCTCCACAAAAGTCACTTTTCTTTAGATAGATCTAAATTATAACGTCTCAAAAAAATCTATTGGAAATTAGCTCTCCTGTGCTGCTTTGTTAAAATAGCATTTACTTGTTTAAATAGTGGGATAGATCACCTAGGAAGAAAACTGCTTTGCTAGACATAAAACCCAGGTTTAAGTAAACTCCCAACCCCAAGGCATTGGAGGGAATTGAGGTGCGGTGCTCTCTCTGTTTCTCTATCGGAAAAAGTTGATCCACAATCGAAAAGTATTAGTGAAGGGAAAAATGAAATGTATCTTCTTTGTAGTCTTCATGAAACTTGTCATATATATTTTTTTCATTTTTAATTTCTTTTTTAAACTTCATTTTTCCCTTTACTTGCTCATCATCATTGTTGTTGTTATTGCTGTTGTGTTGTGCTGCGACACGGAGGAGAGAGAGAGGACATCTGGAGTGGAGAGGGAACACAATTCTTTATTCGCACGGACACCTCAGAGTTGGGTGAGAGCACAGTGGTTCAGGCCACGTGGAGCTAGCCAAAATGGCTGCCTCGTGCAGCAACCTTCCCTGTGTCTAATCACACAAGTGAAAAGCGGGCAAGAGAGAGAGGGGTAGAAGAAGAAAGGCTTTATAGTGCAAAAACTGGGAGTGACTGAGCCGGGACAGGATTGGTTGGGAATGGCACTTCGAGAATATCATATTAACTCTGGCAGGAACTGGCACTAGCCTGAGGGGACATCTGCACAGCACTGTCATTGTTGTTGGTTAGGACATAGAGAAAGCAAGAGAAGAGGGGAACACAGGGGGAGAACAAGATAGACACCTGCAGACCTACTTCACTGCCTGTGAAGCGGCTCCCCTGCAGATGGGGATCCCTGAGTTCTAACTGGCATCCTGAGGCTGGTCCTTGTGCTTTCCGCTTCTACCATGTGCGCTTAACCTGCTGCACCAATGGCCAGCTCCCTTTTAATTTCTTTATTGGGAGATTAACAGGAAAATACAATAGTTTGCACATGTGTGACATTTATCAGTTTTCTACATAACAATTCAATTCCCTTTAGGTCCTCCTCTGCCATCATGTCCCAGGACATGAACCCTCACCCCATCCCACCCCACCTCAGTCTTTTACTTAGGGAAATACGCCTTGTCACAGCTTTAACCTCGTCAATAGTTTGTTTTATTTACAGTTTGTTTAGATTATTAACTGCATGAAAGATAACATCACTGTTTCTTCAAGGAATATCCAACTGCCTGCCAGTTTGCTGCTTAGTATGATCGATTTTTAGTAGCCGTAAATAAAATGCCCAAACATGTACATCAATGATATGACATTAACTCAACATATGATGGAATTAAATCCAAGGGTAGCCCCTCACTGAGGCATTATGAAATGAGCTTACTTAGGTAGTGTAGGGAGTTAGGCAGTAGTGCATGGGGTTAAGCACAGGTTTCAAAGCACAAGGACCTGCTTAAGGATGCTGGTTCGAGCCCCAGCTCCCCACCTGCAGGGGAGTCACTTCACAGACAGTGAAGCAGGTCTACAGGTGTCTTTCTCTGCCCCTCTCTGTCTTCCCCTCCACTCTCCATTTCTCTGTTAAATAAATAAGTAAATAAAGGTAATGTAATTAAATAGTATAACTCCATTGAAAAATATTAAACAGACAGTTTATTATAAGCTCACTCTCTTTTCTGAGCTTCATTTAAGTTATTAAAAAAAAATAAAAGGCCATGTGCTCCAGCTTTTGGCACAGGTGTAAAATCCAAGCCATATGTGAGAACACTCATGATACTCCTCCCTTAAACTATCATAAAAAACTCTCAGCCAGTCCCTTAAAAATTCCATAATATCTGAGGTCCATCTAACTTCTCTTTGCATCTACGGGCACCTGGGAAACATAACAGCAATAGATCCATAAAATACCACTTAGTCTACTGAATTTTTCTAATTGTTATCTCTCACATCCACGTCGGTTGCAATGATCAATAAAAGAGTCAAGGAGGTTGGGCTGTGGTACAGCGGGTTAAGTGCACGTGGAGAGAAGCGCAAAGACTGCATTAAGGATAAGGGTTTGAGCCCTGCTCTTCACCTGTAGAGGGGTCGCTTCACAAGCGCAGTAAAGCAGGTCTACAGGTGTCTTTCTCTCGCGTCTCCCCTTCTCAACCTGTCTCTGGCCTGTCCAACAGAAATGACAACAACAAGGGTAATAACAAGGGCAACAAAGGGAAAAAAAAAATAGTCCCCAGGAGCAGTGGATTCTTAGTGCAGGCACCAAATCCCAGCAATAACCCTGGAGTAAAAACAAAGAAACAAACAAGTTTAAGAAAGAAAGAAAGAAAAAAGGGAGTCGGGAGGTAGCGCAGCGGGTTAAGTGCAGGTGGCGCAAGCACAAGGACCGGCGTAAGGATCCTTGTTTGAGTCCCTGGCTCCCCACCTGCAGGGGAGTCCCTTCATAGGCGGTGAAGCAGGTCTGCAGGTGTCTGTCTTTCTCTCCCCCTCTCTGTCTTCCCCTCCTCTCTCCATTTCTCTCTGTTCTATCTAACAACAATAACTACAACAATAAAACAACAAGGACAACAAAAGGGAATAAATAAATAAATGTTTAAAAAAAAGAAAAAAAAGACACAATAAACAATAATAATGATGAAATAAATAAAGGTAGCCATGCTGTTTTTGTGTTGTTTTCTATGCATGCAACACATGATTATGTATGCTTATTGTGCATCCCTCAGTTGTTCATACTCATAACTTCTCACATATATGGATACTTTTCCCTACAAAGTCCCTAATCATAGCTACATTACAATGTCATCCTAATTCCCACCAGGCATAAAACCTGACTCCCTTCTTCTTCTACCTCATTCACAACTTGCCTTCTAATCTTATAACTATACTCCCCTCAACATATGAGTAGTTTTCTTGTAGCTAAATCTTGTCTCTAGTCAGCTGCTGCCATCATCAATGGCATTAGTGACCTTCTACCTAAAGCTTCATGATTTGTTTTTTTCTTTTCTCTTGTATCTCCCAATGTTCTTCTAAGCTGTGAAGTGACACTGAGATCTCAGCTAGCTGCCACCTAAAAGTTCAGAGAAGTCAATGCTTACAAAGGTAAATCTCATACAAGGAAACTGGAGGTAGGAAAAAAAAAAAAAAGGCCTTGATTGGCTCCATTCTTTCATTACCTACATTTTAACCACATTTTACTTATAATGTTCTTAGGAGAGCACCCAGTAAAATTTAGCCCTAGATGTTCAATGCAAAAATAGTATTAGTAAATCAATTTCTTAAATTTTTTTTCTCCCCTTTCTATCTCATTGTTTCCTTCCCTAAATTTTGTCTTCAAGATAAATTTCCAAATAAGCTACCACTGAGAAAGCTTGGGTGGGAGACATGAAGGATGACAGGAAGTTATATTGATGTATCTGCTGCCATTTGGGCCATTGCAAAGGACAAAGAGTTGAAGTCAATAACCATGAAACAAATCATTAACAACAACTAAAGTTCATTTAGTAATTGCTCTAGAAATTAAGTATAATTGAATTTAGCTTTTCAGATGATTAGTAGGAGTCAACAGGATAATAATAATAAAACAACTAGTGCAATAGTTTACTTTTATTAACTGCTTAATGTGCATTGGCTGCTGTTGTTAAAGAAGTTTGACTGAGGCTGGGGAGATAGCAAAATGTTTATGTAAAATATATTCTGAACTGAAGCTTCAATCCTAAGTATCATCATAACCAGAGCTTAGCAGTGCTCTGGTGGTAAAGAAGAAGGGGGAGGGTGACATATCCAGTTAAGTGCACATAGCACTAACTTGCAAGGACCTGCACAAGGATTCACGTTTGAGACCCTGGCTCTTCACCTGCAGAGAGGTTGCGTCACACGCATCAAAGGTCTGCAGGTGTCTATCTTTCTCTCTCCCTATCTTCCTTTCCCCTTTCAATTTCTCTCTGATCTATCCATTAAAATGATGGAGACATGGTCTCCAGGGGCAGTGTATTCATAATGCAGGAACAGAACCCTAGTAATAAACCTGGAGGAGAGTCGGACAGTTGCCCAGTGGGTTAAGCGCATGTGGCATAAAGCACAGGGCCTAGCGTAAGGATCCCGGTTCGAGCCCCCGGCCCCCCACCTGCAGGGGACTCCCTTCACAGGCGGTGAAGCAGGTCTGCAGGTGTCTGTCTTTATCTCCCCCTCTCTGTCTTCCCCTCCTCTCTCCATTTCTCTCTGTCCTATCCAACAACTACAACAATAAAACAACAAGGGCAACAAAAGGGACTAAATAAGTAAATAAATATTTTAAAAATAATAATAACCCTGGAGGATATATGTATGAGTTTTTCAGTTTCACTTGCACTTTGAAGTTATATGAACTATACTATGTTGAGTTAGCCAAACTTTCCAACTGTATTTTTGTATGGTAGAGTTACTTATAAAGCAATTATTTCTGTGCTTTAAAGAAAAATTTTATGGATTCAGTTGAGAAATATTTTTTCCTGAAATATATTATAGATTATCATAGTCAGAAATATACAATATAAGACATCCCATAAAGCTGATCTATTAACAACAAAGTTATTCTCTTTCTGTAATGCCTCCATAACACTCTGAATATAAAGATTTGAAGATAGTTATTATGGAAATTTGGTGAAAAATATTCTCAAGTCAACAGAAACAAAGTAGAAAAGAAATGTGAAAAGTCTATTTAGTTTATAAGACCTATGTCATCAAAAATTATGAGTACAAAAATATTTTTTCTTTCCAGAAAAACAACATAATTTGGCATAAACTTATTCAGAAATTGGGTCAAAGTTTTGAAACAGCTGTTTTGATATTCTAGATTCTCTTTAATTGTCCAGAATTCTCAAGCAGTTCTGGCAAAGGTCAGTCTTATTTTTCACTTGATATATCTAAATAATTATATCAATTTTCCACTTCATTTTCTGCATTCCACTATAACCTAAAACTATTTCCTAAAGAGATATTTGACATAGTATGACTTTTCCCCCTGCTTTTTAAAAAAGAACTTATTTTTTCACAGTTGTAAGTGAAGTAGTGAAGTAAAGCTTTAGAGGTCTGACAGTTAATATAAATAAGTTTGATAAACATAATTAGCCAAACTGGAGAGCAGGCAAATTTCCATTGTATTTTATTGCAGTTGAATGAAGTTGGCTTTAATGACACAATTTAAGTGCAATACATAATGCTCTTTTACATTTATTTTTAATACTGGATTGTTCTAGAGGCCAATCTTCCAATAAAAAATACCAATAGATATAATAATATTATTTCATAAGTTCAACTTATTCTGCTATAATTTTCATATATGCAAGTCCATAAATTCAAATTAAATCTCTTACTGTTTCCATATTCTTTTATGTATAGTTACTGATTTAACTCAGTCATTTTCCATTGACATATTTCCTAGAACAGACACTAATATTGATGACTTTAAATGGCATAGAAGAAAGATATTCTTGGGCCCTGTTGTGGCACATCTATTTGAGTGCATGTGTTACAATGCACAAAGTCTCAGGTTGGAGCCCCCGTGGTCTCCACCTGCAGGAGGAAAGCTTTGCAAGCAGTGAAACAGTGCTGCATCTCTCTCTCTCTCTTTCTCTCTCTCTCTCGTCTTTCCCTCTTGATTTCTTTTTTTTTTTAAGATTTATAAAAGTGTTTACTTATTTATTTCCTTTTTGTTGCACTTGTTGTTTTTATTGCTGTTGTAGTTTTATTGATGATATTGTCATTGTTGGATAGGACAGAGAGAAATGGAGAGAGGAGGGAAAGATAGAGAGGGGGAGAAAAAGATAGACACCTGCAGACCTGCTTCACTGCCTGTGAAGCGACTCCCCTGCAGGTGGGGAGTGAGGGCTCGACCTTGATCCTTATGACTGTCCTTGTGCTTTGCACCACATGTGCTTAGCCTGCTGTGCTACCGCCTGACTCCCTCCCTCTTGATTACTGACTCTTTCTATAGAATAAATAATAAAGATAATAAAAATTAAAAAGAAAGATGTTCTTGGAACTTAATGAGCATCAATCATTACAAATATCAGTACTATAATATTATAAAATATCTCTTCAGGATAGCCTAACTACTTTGCCATGCATTTATTCTTGTCTTTTTTCCCCCTTTTTTTGTTGTCCTTGCTGTTTTTTATTGTTGTTGTAGTTATTAATGTTATTGTTATTGATGTCATTGTTGTTAGATCGGACAGAGAGAAATGGAGAGTGGAGGGACAGACAGAAAAGGGGAGAGAAAGATAGACACCTGCAGACCTGCTTCACTGCTTGTGAAGTGACTCCCCTGCTGGTTGGGAGCTGGGGACTCAAACAAGGATCCTCATGCTGCTCCTTTCACATGCTTTTAACCCACTGCACTACCGCCCAACTCCCTTATTCTTGGTTTTAATGTATTGCTTTTAGTCTGGTCCCAAACTTCACTGATTGGTGGAAGCTTTGATATCTATCATTTATCTACCTATCTGCCTATATTATCCATCTATCTATCTACATATATATATATATATGTATGTATATATATATATATATATATACATATATATATATATCTTTCTATCAATCGTCTATCTTGTCTATAAAAGCCAGCCTAGACTGGAGAAATCCAGGTGACAATAAAAATGACAGTAGCTTGCTTCTTGTAATATAGAACTACATACAAAAGCAGGAGTTTATACAATGGGAGAGACCCACGATATGAAGAATAAAGTCCCAAAATATTAACTGATTATATAACTAATTAGTTTAAAAAGCTAGTTTTTCTTTTTTTTATTTTTATTTTTATTTTTTTTAAAAGCTAGTTTTTCTATCTAATAAATTTAAATATTGTCCTAGTAAATATACCTAAAACCTTTTTACACTATATGTAAGGCAAACAGAAGACTTTGAAAGGTAGAAAGAGGGAGTCTGGGGCGATAGTGCAGAGGGTTAAGCGCACATGGCACAAAGCACAAGGACCGGCTTAAGGATCCCAGTTTGAGCCCCCGGCTCCCCACCTGCAGGGGAGTCACTTCACAGGTGGTGAAGCAGGTCTACAGGTATCTTTCCCTTTCTGTCTTCCCCTCTATCCATTTCTCTCTGTCCTATCCAACAACAATGGCATCAATAATACCTACAACAATAAAAAACAACAAGGACAAAAAAAGGGAATAAATAAATAAAAATATTTTTAAAAAAATTTAAAAAGTAAGGTAGAAAGAGAAGAAGGCAGAGTATTGAGATCATTAAAACACAGTAAAGATATAAATATTGATTCCTGGCTCTATTTGTAACTCATATTTCCCAGAGTTAGATTTGGAATATGAAAACACTAATGTAGACACAAGAGTCCAACAGAGATAAAACAATAGCAGCAACAAAACCATTCTTTTCTAACTGCACCTCTGGCCAATAATCCAGGAAAATGAGAGCCTAGAAAAACTTTTAGTTAAACAATTCTACTATAGCTAAATTGCACAGAAAAAACAAACAAAAAACAAAAGAGTAGTCCAACCTGTCCCTCAACCACTACAGTAAAACTCAAATAGAAACATGGACTCCCAGAACTATCTTGCTATAATGAAGCTCCTAACTGGCCTGCTAGGGTGGAGTCTGAATAGCTCTAGTAAAGAGTAAATTCTTTTATCTCTACCAGACAGTAACTTCAAGAACTTCCACCCCTTGTGGTTTCCATGGGGATTACATAAGAAGTCTGTGTTCCCAAACCAGTTTGTTAGTAAGGAGACTATTAACCATCCTACTGATAATGTCAGAAAAGGTCAAGGAAAGAGTCAGAAAATTTACATCTCCTCAATTATGGTGTCAGTGGGATATACCAATGACATTCTTTTAACTCCACAAGCCAAAAGAGGTATCTTTGAAAGCCTAATGGACAAGTAGCACAACTATCTATCTAGTCATATCTAGTCATAATAAAGAGTGAGTGTTTTATGCCAACAGAGATTCAGTGAGAAATATGGATTCCTAATCCCCCTGGAATTAATGAGGTAGCAAATCCACTTTCTCCATGAGGAATACCATTGGAGGAGACTAGTTAATACAGAAACTTTAAATAAGGTCCTATGTTTGACACCCTAATTCCTCACCAGAAGCAAAGGTTTGAACAAAAGATGCCTTGTCTTTCTGACTTAGCTCACTTAACATAATTCCTTCTAGCTCTGTCCAAGATGGGTCAGAGAAGGTGGGTTCATTGTTCTTGATAGCTGCATAGTATTCCATTGTGTATATATACCACAGCTTTCTCAGCCACTCATCTGTTGTTGGGCACCTGGATTGCTTCCAGATTTTAGCTATAATGAATTGTGCTGCTATGAGCATAGGAGTATACACCTCTTTTTGGTTGGATGTTATGGAGTTCTTGGGTATAAGCCCAGGAGAGGAATTACTGGATCATATGGAAGGTCCATGTCTAGCCTTCTGAGAGTTTTCCAGACTGCTCTCCACAGAGGCTGGACCAATTTACATTCCCACCAGCAATGTAAAAGGGTTCCTCTGTCCCCAATCCTCTCCAGCATTTGTTGCTGCTGTCCTTTTTGATGTATGCCATTCTTACAGGAGTGAGGTGGTATCTTGGTGTTGTCTTAATTTGCATTTCTCTGACAATCAGTGACCTAGAGCAGTTTTTCATATGTTTGTTAGCCTTTTGGATCTCCTCTGTAGTGAATGTTTTGTTCATATCCTCTGCCCATTTTTGGATGGGGTCATTTGCTTTTTTGCGGCTAAGTTTGCTGAGCTCTTTATATATTTTGGTGATTAGTTTCTTGTCTGATGTATGGCATGTGAAGATCTTCTCCCATTCTGTGAGGGGTCTCTTTGTTTGTTTAATAGTTTCATTGGCTGTGCAGAAGCTTTTCAATTTGATGTAGTCCCATTGGTTTGTTTCTGCTTTAGTCTTCCTTGCAATTGGGTTTGATTCCTCAAAGATGTCCTTGAGGTGTAGGTGGGAAACTGTTTTACCAATGTTTTCCTCTAAGTATTTGATTGTTTCTGGTCTGACATCTAAAGATGAGTATGGGATGATCCCACTCATCAACAGAAGTTGAGTAAGAAGATCTGAAAGGGAAACTAAAAGCAGGACCTGACCAAATCATAAGTAGGGCACCAAAGTAAAAACCCTGTGGTAAAGGGGTAAACATGCAGCTTCCTGGGACAGTGGGGGGTGGGAGTGGGTGGGAGGGATGGGTCCCAGTCTTTTGGTGGTGGGAATGGTGTTTATGTACACTCCTAGTAAAATGTAGTCATATACATCACTAGTTAATTAATATGAGAGGGGAAAATTAATTGTATGTCTCGAAGTTTTTCAAAACACAAACTGAATCTTTTCAATATATAGGCTGTGTAATTGATATGCAGACTCTCTCAAAAGCCTAGACCAAGTAGATCAGAAGCAACCAATAGCACAGCTATATACAAGATACTGGGTACTGTACAGCAAACCCTAACAAAAGGACTTTTCAAAGTTAACCCAATTACCAAATAATGTGATGATAACATTAACTATCCATTGTCTTTTGGAACCCTAAGACAGCAGGAACCTCACATCTCCACTATAGAGCCTCTACTTCCCCCAGTCCTGGAACCATTGGATAGGGTCCACTTTCCCATATGCCTTTCCCAATCCATGTCAAATAATATTGCATCTGCCAATCACAACCTAAACAATGCAACGATTGCCACCTCAACATGCTTCACTTCAGACTGTGTCCAGAGACTTCACCTGTGGAATGACAACCCTTCAGCTTCATTACTCGGGTGAGACCTTTCCTTTCATAGTATACTCTAATTCCATCTCAGGTGGTTCACTTTATAACAAAGTCCCAAAACCTAGATATACACCAGTTTCTGTGAGAGAGAGCGTATGTTCACAAGTATCCGTAAACTACTGCAAAATATATACCTGAAAGCAGAAGTACACTAGAGTTTGCAGTGAGTACTTCCTCTCCACTATTCCAAGCTTTGGGTCCATGATTGCTCAACAATTTGTTTGGCTTCCTATGTTAACTCTCTTTTCAGTCACCAGGTTCCAGATGTCATCAGGATGCTGGCCAGGCTTCCCTAGAATGAAGACCCTACCAATGTGTCCTGGAGCTCTGCTTCCCCAGAGACCCACCCTACTAGGGAAAGAGAGAGGCAGACTGGGAGTATGGACCGACCAGTCAACGCCCATGTTCATCAGGGAAGCAATTACAGAGGCCAGACCTTCCACCTTCTGCAACCCACAATGGCCCTGGGTCCATGCTCCCAGAGGGATAGAGAATGGGAAATCTATCAGGGAAGGGGCTGGTTGGGTGGTGGGAATTATGTGGAATTGTACCCCTCCTACCCTATGGTTTTGTTAATTAATCCTTTCTTAAATAAAAAAGAAAAAAAAAAGATGCCTTGTCACACAAAGAGTCACAAAGAACTAAAATTTAAGGAAAGAAAATACTCAATAGAGTCACTAGGATTACAAAGATATTAAAATTATGTGAAATAGTTTTTGAAGCAGCCATCATAAAAGTGCTAGAGGAGTAATTACCAAAATATTTGGGTGACAAATTAAATAAACATGTCAGTAAAGTAATACTGTTTCAACAAAGTTCAGTGGCTGATACAAGATTAAAACTCAATCAGTAGTTCCAACCTCAGAATAGAAGAGTCAGTGCAAAGAAATATGTGAACTTGAGAACTGAACAAGCTGAAACTTGTATTATACTCTTCTGTGATGCTTTTTTATTTTTGTTTTTGTTTTCAGTAAAAAACATAGGGCATGAGTAAAAAAAATAATAATAAAACAAGCAAACAAAAAAATAGAGGGTAGATAGAAAAATGGTTATGCAAAAAGACTCTTGTGCCTGAGGCTCCAAAGTCCCATATTTAATCCCCTACACCACAATAGACCAGAGTTTAGCAGTGCTCTAAGGAAAAAAAAAAAAAAAAGGTGGGTGGGGGAAGCACATCTAGATAATAGCACAATAGCACATCTGGATAAATGCTTACATTAATTACAGTATCAAAGACCCAGGTTCAAGCCTCTGATCGCTACCTGCAGGGGGAAATTTTCACAAGTGGTGAAGTGGGCTACAGTTTTCTTATCTCTCTCTCTCTCTCCATATATGTGCGTGTGTGTGTGTGTGTGTGTGTGTATCCAATAATAAATAAATAATATTAAAAAACAAACAACCAGAGGTAGTCAGCCAACTCACCACTTAAGGAAGGACTTTTGGAGAAAGGTACTCTGAAATGCTGGAGAAGCACCATCTAACCAAGCCGTTCCTTTAATCAGGAATAAGAAAACTAGTTTGTTGCTTGCCTCTGCTACCTTAGAATGAGTGCAAATGTGTGCGTACATACTTTTATTTTTTTCTTCCTTCCTTCCTTCCTTCCTTCCTTCCTTCCTTCCTTCCTTCCTTTCTTCCTCCTTGATTGCTTTGTGTGTTTCCAGTTTGTCTCTGTTATTTATTTCTTTATTGGGGAATTAATGTTTTATAGTCGACAGTAAATACAAATAAATAAGTAAATAGTTTGTACATGCACAACATTTCTCAGTTGTCTGTACAACAATAGAACCCCTGCTAGGTCCCCTGTTGCAGGACCTGAATTATCTCTCCTTCAACACTCACCCCAGAGTCTTTTTACTTTGGTGCAATATACCAACTCCAGTCCAAGTTTTGCCTAGTGTTTTCTCTTCTGGTCTTGTTTTTAAACATCTGCCTGTGAATGAGATCATCCCATATTCATCTTTCTGTTTCTAACTTATTTCAGTTAACAGGATTTCTTCAAGCTTCATCCAAGATGGGCTGAAAATGGTTAAATCATCATTTTTACTCTGAAAATGTCCAATAGTTATAGTATATCTATCTCTTCATTTAGCTCCATTGTTTATTGATTTTCTGCCTGGATGATCTGTCAAGTTGAGAGAGTGGGGCTTAAAGTCCCCTACTATTATTGTATTGGTGTTAGTATACTGTTGTAGCTCTTTCAGTAGATGTTTGATGTATTTAGATAGCTTCTCCATGAATGCATAGATATTGATAATCATTAAGTCCTTTTGATTGATTGATCCTCTGAGCACTAAGTAATGTCCATCCCTATCTTTTCAAATTTTATTTATTTTAAGGTCTATCCTGTCAGATATAAGCATAGCTGTTCCTACCTTTTGTGTGTGTGTGTGTGTGTGTGTGGTCCATTGGCTTGTATGGTAGTTTTCCATCCTTTAACTCTGAGTCCCTGTTTGTCTTGTTGAGTTAGGTGAGATTCCTGCAGACAACATATGGTTGGGTTGTGTTTTCTGCTCTGTCTTCCTACTCTATACCTCTTAATAGGTGAATTCAGACCATTGACATTTATTGATATTATAGATTGAAGATATTTTAATGCCATTATTATACATTGTTACAGTGTTCTGATTATATGGCATGTTTATGGTGATCTGATTGTTTATAGGAGAACTTTCAAAACTTCATTCAGGGCAGGCTTGGTGATAGTTGATTTTTTCAACCATTGCTTGTAGGAGAAGGTTTTTATGCCTCCATATAGTCTGAATGACAGTCTAGCAGGATACAGTAGCCTTGGTGGAAAGTCTTTTTCACTGAGCACTCGGTAGATATCTTGCCATTCTCTTCTGGCCTGTAGTGTTTGTGTGGAGAAGGCTGCTCCTAATCTTATGGGTTTTCCTTTGTCGGTGATTCTTTGTTTTTCTCTTAAAGTCTTCAGGATCGTTTCTTTATCTTTATTCCTTTTCTTTCTAAATATGATGTGTCTTGGTGTCTTTAAGTTTGGGTTCTTTATGGGGCCCCCTGGGCTTCTTGAACCATTAAGTCTTTTATGTTGTCTAGACTAGTAAAGTTCTCATCTATTATGTCCTAAAGAATGCTTTCTCTAGTTTTCTCTAATTCAGACTCAATGATGTTAATTCTATTTTATGCCTTATTTATTCTATTCTCTGTCCCCTCTGCTGTTTTCTGTAGCTCAGCTATTTTGCTACCCTGTTCTGATACTGTATTAGCTTGTTCAGCTAGTTGTGTTCTTAGCTCAGCTATTTCAGCTTTCAGCTCTCTAATTACCTCGAGATTGTAAGTGCTTCCTTTCAGAGTCTCATTTGTTGTTTCTGCATTTCTGATGACTATTCTTTCAAACTCTTCTCTCACTCCTGTGACTAATTCCTTAATTAGCATTTGCATGTTGATCTCATTCTTCTGTGCTTCTACCTTTGAGGGGATTTTAGCTATAATTTTGTCCTGGTTCATTTCTCCAATGTTTCCCCTTGGCTTAGCCATTATTATAGTGTGTTATGAGGTTCTTCTCTCATTTTTTTTTCCAGTTTTCCAATCAACTCTTGCCTGGATTGACTTGTGTCTACATAAGGTACTTAAAGTGTTCACAGTAGCGGAATTAACAGTTGTTTCAATGTTATCTCAATCCCTGAGTTGTTATCTCAATCCCTGAGTTGATGCACAGTGGCTGTTAAAAGACTCTTTTCTTTTTTCTTCCCTGTAGGCTATGGTAGCCCAAGGGCTTTTTACCTATAAATAGTTTTTTTTTTTTTTTTTTTTAGCTTTATCCCTCATTCCTGACCAAGAGAGAAAGCTGGGTAGGGGAGAGATAGCACTGTGGTTATGCAAAGAGACTCTCACACCTCAAGGATCTAAAGTTCCAGGCTCAATTCAGCCTCTCTGCCAGTAGCCAGAGTCAAGCCTGGCAGCACTGTGAGTTTCTAAACAAGTCCCATTTATAGTTTGTAGGATCTGAGGCAATTATTCACCATGTTGTCATCAGGAGAACAATGTGCAAAGGTTCCCACTATATAGCCCCACTGCTAGACCACTGGGGTGTAGGTCTTCTCCTGAGTTTCCTGGTCAGTTCTCTTTCTCCCTGATGTCAGCACAGGGCCTCCCCTCTGCTACTACAACCTCTGAGGGCAGTAGCAATGGAGACTCACATTTTCATTTGGTGAGTATTAGGGGGGGTATTCTCTTCCCCTCAGCAGTCTTTTCTTGTTGGTAAAACAGACTGGAGGTGGTGTCTCAAATGGCAAACTGCCAGACTGTTATCAGCTGCTTGGGAGTAGATGTGGGCTTTAGGCCCAGGAATCTCTCCTTAGGCTCCTCTCTGTCCATGAGCCACATGTGTTTTCACTCACCGGTGACTTGGTGGGTTCCAAAAGTAGTCCTAGTCTCATATTGCTGCAGTCTCAGATGATCTTTGACATTTCTTGTTCTTTAGAGAAGTTTCTCAACTGGGTAGACCTGGAGATCATGGCAAAGTTGTGGTCTCTGGATGCTCTGGTGACTTGGTGGATTCCCAAAGTAGTTCTAGTCCTTCAAGTTTGTCTCTTTATCTCCCTTTGAGAGTGAATACCTGTTCTGTTACTCCATTTATTCCTTTTCTGTCTGAACTCTTTTTACTGTGATAGTTGACTTTTGATTTGTTCCTTAACTTCTTCTTTTAGGAGTGTGTGTATTTCAAGTTTGTTTCTGTACTTGTACAGTTTCCTACTGTCTCATTACTATTTGAACACAGGAGTCTCACTGACATTTGTAGCAGATTCCCACACACCACCTTTCCTCTACCAGAGGCAGGGATGCTACCCTTCAGAGAAACAATGTCACTCATTCCTGAAACACATCACAAGTTGGTTGGCTCCAAAGATCCTGAAACCAACAACCTAGAAGTTGACTTGCTCTATACCTGAATAACATCAGTCTTAAAAGGCTAATGACCCTTCAGAGAACCACAGTATCTTCCCTGGAGATGTTTAAATTGTTAGACCTTTGAAGCAAAAATGATGCATAAATAGTAAAGATATCTTTATTATAAATAGGGAGAAAGGTGTTAAGATTGCTGCATTCTTGAACTGCTAAATCAACCAGTATCCTGTAAGCTATTTAAGTGTATTCAACCCACAGAGCACTCACTATAAAAGCTCTACAGGGTATCAAATAGAAATTGCATGAGGCATATATTAAAATTTACAAATAAGTCTTTATTTAATACCAATACAGTTAAAGATCAACTTTTAAAATAGGAGAGAGAAATTGGATTCATCTATATTGAAATAGAAGGTAAGGATGCTTCTAGGTGCTTGTGTGATCTAAAAGATAAGTGTATCAGAAAGTTAGGTGGAAATTTGATTATTGTGATTAAGCCATATCTGTGTTTTGAAATTGCTGGTTACAGAATTAGTCTCCTCTCCACCCATAGTCTGGTAGGATGGTTGTCATTTTTTTCTGAAAATTACATTTCAAAATGAAGGCTCCCAGTTTTTAAGAAAAACATTCCACGGTCAGAAAGCTGCATAAGACCACAATAAGATGTGCATCTCTAAGGGTTAGAGAAAGAAATGACAGGAAGAGTCTGAAACCTCTGTGTAGTCAAGAATAAAGCTATTACATCAGTAATTAAGGTGATGGGAACATTTGTATATCTTGGTCGAAAAGGAATGCACTGTAAAACATTACAAAAATCAAAAGTCCTACAATATTGTTCAAATTGACTGAGCATGGCAAGAGAACAAAATAAAATTAATAAACTAAAACATATAAATTAAAATGGAAGAACGAAGTCCTAAAATATGAATAAATAGTTATTAATTTAATACACTATTTCAAGATAGATATTATCCAAGTAGCCTTGTAAATATCCAGAGATTTGTATACTATTCAAAGATGATGCTATAGGCAAATTGAAAATGAAAAGGTTAAATACACTAACATGTAACCATTGCAAAACAAAGCAGAAAATAATTCCTATCAGTTAATACAGACTACAAAATAAATAATACTCTCAAAATGGTTAAATTACGTAGTGATTATAAAAAGATCAACACAGCAAGATCCATGGAAATTCTGAATGTATACACAACAAACAACAAATTTCAAAGTTTATGAATTACAAAACATAAACAGAACTGAATGATAGAGAAGTATATAAATATAGTACAGGTTTTCCTCTTACAATTTCTTAAACACAGTAATAGAATTCCATAATACCATCAATTATTGGGATCCTCATCATTTGTAGAATATTTCATCCAGAGGAGTCAGAAAGTTTTGAAATGCCAATGAAATATTCACCAGGATATTTTGAACATAATATGAATTTAAGAATTGAAGTGACGGGGGCCAGGTAACGGCTCACCTGGTTGTGTGCATACATTACAATGTGCAAGCCCCTGGTCCCCACCTACAGGGGGAAAGTTTCATGAGTGGTAAAGCAGGGCTGCAGGCCTCTCTCCCTCTCTATCCCCCCTTCCCCTCTTGATTTCTGGCTTACTCTATCCATTAAATAAAGATAATAAAAAATATATAAAAAAGAATTGAAGTGACACAGATTCTGTTCTTGACTATAGTCAAATAAAACTATAAACTAGTATAAAATAGACAAAAAGAAAGTTTCCAAATTCTTGGAAACTATTAAACTCTACATTTCTAAATAATGTATGGGTCAAAGAGGAAGTCTCAAGAGACTAAGAAACAGACTGAATTAAATGAAATTGAAAACTCAACATAAAAATTATGGTATTCAACTAAAACAACCTTGCCAGGGAAATTTATTTAAATGCTTATTTATCTAAATGCTTAAATTAGAAATCAATCATCAGAACTCTGATCTTAATAATTTAGGAAAAAAATAGCAAAACACATCTGTAACAGTAAGATGGAAATAATAAAGACAACAACCAAAATCAATGGAATAAATGACAGAAAAATTAGGAAAATAGTGGGACAAATAACTGCCTCTTTGATATGATGAATATAATCCCCCAACCTCTTGCAAAACTGAGAGAGAAGGAGGGAAGGAAAGATAGAAATTGAGAGAAAGGATATAAATTACCAACACTGGTAAAGAAACATAGACATCATTACAATATGCAAAGATATTTAAAGGATAATAATAAAATATCACAACACTATAAATACCTCTACAAACAGAACTGTAAAGTTATGTGAACTTTATTAATTCACCAAACAAGGAAATTACTAAAATAAAATCCTCCCCAAAGAAATCCTTCACCCAGAATGCTTCATACATATTTTCCAGATTAGAGAAATTATCAATGAAACACAAGAAAATTAATTTTCCAAAGTTATCGTTAGTCTACTGTCCAAGGCAAATGCAGACAGAACAGTAAAAACTGCAGACCAGCTACCTATCAATATTCCTTACGGATAGACACAGAAACTCTCACAAAATTCTGGCAAATAAAACACAGCTTAAATAAAATGTGATATGGAGGCTAGGTGGTGGCCGACCAGTGGTTGGTCCCCCAGTAGAGTGTACCATGCAAATAATCAGGTTTCCAGTTTCTGGTCTCTACCCTTGGAAGGGAGTTTAATGGGTGGTGGAAGAGTGCACAGGTATATCTTCTCATTCTTTTTTGCACTCTCCTTCTCTTTTTCTCTAATTCACTCTTTTTTAAAAAATTAATATTTATTTATTTTTATATTTATTTTTCCCTTTTTGTTACCCTTGTTATTTTCTATTGTTGTCGTAGTTATTATTGTTGTTGATTTCATTGTTAGATAAGACAGTGAGAAATGGAGAAAGGAGGGGAAGCCAGAGAGGAGGAGAGAAAGATAAGACACCTGCAGACCTGCTTCACCATCTGTGAAGCGACTCCTCTGCAGATGGGGAGCCAGGGGCTGGAACCGGGATCCTTATCCTGGTCCTTGTCCTTTGCTCTGTCTTTTATCTCCTAAAAGTTTGGCTGCTATAATTGGTAAAGCCACACAGGCACTGAGCCCCAGTAATAAACCTGGTCATCTGCTTTTTTGTTGCTAAATTTGCTGAGCTCTTTGTATATTTTGGTGATTAGTCTCTTGTCTGATGTATGCCATGTGAAGATCTTCTCCCATTCTGTGAAGGGTCTCTTTGTTTGTGTGACAGTTTCTTTGGCTGTGAAGAAGCTTTTCAATTTGATATGGTCCCATTGGTTTGTTTCTGCTTTAGTCTTCCTTGCAATTGGGTTTGTTTCATCAAACATGCCCTTGAGGTTTAGGTGGGAAAGTGTTTCACCAATGTTTTCCTCTAGGTATTTGATAGTTTCTGGTCTAACATCCCTCCCCAAAAATAAATAAAATAAAATAAATAAACCTGGTCATCAAAAAAAAGTGTGGTTTGATGACTAAATAGGAGTTGCACTATAGATATAACTGATTTAATAGACAAAAATAGTTAATGCTATTTACCATAGTACCAGAGCAAATTAATAAACAAAAAAATCTCTCAGATACAACCTGCAGGGGAGGAAGCTTCCTGAGTGGTGAAACAGTGCTGCAGGTATCTCTCTTCCTGCCTCTTTCTCTATCTCTCTGTCCCCTCTCAATTTCGGTCTAATAAAAATAAAAAATAAAAAATAAAGAAATATTATTTTTACATTTTTTATTATATTTATTTATTTATTTGGATAGACACAGCCAGAAATTGAGAGGGAAAGGGTGATAGTGAGGGATAGAGACAGAGGGATTCTTGCAACACTGCTTCATCACTCATGAAGCTTTCCCCCTGCATTTGGGAAACAGAGGCTTCAACCTGGGTCCTTGTGCATTGTAATGTGTACACTTAACCAGGTGTGCCACCACCCAGCCCTCAAGAAATGAAATTTTAAAGACTGAATAGTGGGAAAGAGCTGTGGTGTTTTCTTCTCTTTTTTTGCTTCTCTGTTTTAGCCTGTATCTGGGAAGAGAGAGAGAAAAAAAAGGAAGGAGGAGGGAGGGGGAGGGAGGAGGAGGGTGAAAGAGGAGGGGGAGGAGGTGGGAGAAAGAAGGAGGGTGGAGGAGACAGAAGGAGGGAGAAGGGTGGGGGAGGGGAGGATGGAGGAAGGAGGAGGAGGGAGGAGAAGGAGGAGGGGAGTCATTTACTGGAAGCAGTAGAATTATGCAGGTCTGAATTCCCAAATATATATTATGTAACCTATAGCAAAATATATAGCATATGGGATTATTTAAAAAAAAATTAAAGTTATAAAATAAAGGTCTTGTTACTTTCAAATATGAAAACATAGACTATTGCTTATGGATAATTGTAATTTGAAAGCAGAATGTCTCACTGTTGTATTACTAGCTGAAAGCTCACAATTAAAGAAAATCTATAAACTTCATTTCCATTTTAGTTCTACCACTACTGGTAGTTTATAATCCACAGTGACAGCAGTTTCTCCCCCTGGGTGCTGTAGTGCATGGTTGCTTTGACAAGAATTATACCCTTGAGTGAGTGTCTATTTTAGAGGACTGGAACAAAGTTACAAGTTTAATCCTAGATAAAGTATTATATCAAAGCAATTCTGAGACTTCTACTATTGAGAAACATCATTGTAAAGCACACTAAGTTAGCATTTTACAATCCCATCAAAACATCTTCTGGGTAATGTCTGGAAAACAATCTGTATTGCAGCAATGTTTGTACAGGTATTTGTCTCTTTAAGATGTGATTTGCAGCCTCAAATACATTTTAAATGGGTGATTTAGTCTCAAAAACAACCTAGGTAATAATTGAGGTAAGCCATTAGCAAGATGTGTAATGAGTCAGCCACACCTCCTTGTGTACTACCAGCTAAGCAAAAGCTGTAATTGTAGAGCTGGGAATCTTGCCCTGAACTTCATCTATGCAAGATCATTGTGATTTAGAGGACAATCTCTCCTTTTCCTCCCCTGCCCTCCTCATCCATCTAGTAGAAAACATCTCTATTTGTAAAATGTATCAAATCTTCTCTGGAAACTAAGTCTACAAGACTGCTAAATAATAAATGTCTTGTTCAGAAGCCACTTTTTTTCTTGGGAGGCGTAGTTATTTAATGTGAAGTTAGGAATTCTGCCCTGGAGACAGCTATATCAGAGATATGATGAGTGAGAAAAATTAGTCTTGCATGCAGAAAACCTTATTTGGAAGAGAACCTTGCATCCATGGATCACAGTGATTGCTGCCCTCAAGTGATTCTGTATCATTATAATAAAAAATTTCAGACTTGGAGAAGTGAATAGATCACAATATAGTCATCTTTTTTACTGGAGAAGCAGAGGTTCCCCCTTCTTCCCCCGGCTTTTTTTCCCCCTTATTGACTGCAAAGGCAATAACAAGTTTTTTGTTTCTTTCTTATGATATTAGGTAAATTTTTGTTCCTGTGTTTTTGTAAGAAAAAATAGCATTAAGCATGCTGTGAACTGTGTTATAAATCATACACAGTGGTAACATTTACTGACAGGACTAATTTTTAATTTCAATTAAATTAGTATCTTCACAGTTACATATTACTAAGCTATAAATGCTTGGAAGCCATTTTAAAGAGATTTTGTTTTATCCTGGTTTTATTTTGGTGATATCAAAATAATGAGATTACTGGTAAACAATTTTAACTTAAAACCATTTTGTTTTACTGTGCCATAAAACTGGGACTAAAGATGATGTTAAATTATTGACTTATCTACTGACTTTAATAAAAGCTAAAGATATCAGAGAAAAAAATGTATTTATGAGTATTTAAAACTGGTTAACACAAAGCTGACAATTTCCAAGGTGAAAGGAAGTGGGTAGCCAGGAGGAGTTTTTAGTAGTTAGAGGGTTTCTTTTGGAGATGATTAAAAATATCCCAAATACAATCATCATGATAATGACACAACTCCACGAGGATATTAAAAGCCATTAAATTGCACACATTAAAAATTTGTGGCAGGCAAAAGATATTTCAATTTGTATACATAAGCATATATGTATGCTCATATCCTTGTATGATTTAATATTTTTACTTCTGGGAAAAGCAACAGTGGACATATTAATGTGAATGATATACTTAAAAGCATCCCTTTATTTGATTAATACTTAATTTATTGTTATTATTTAATCTAGAAAAAAGAAATATCAGACAGGTTAAAAGCATCCAGTAAAAATATAAATGTAGTCTCATCAAAGAAATAGGGTAACAAAAAGATATTAGGGTAATTGTATATAAAAACATTGTTTAAGTCTTCAAGTAATACATAAAGTCTGAATCTTAATGCTTGTTCCATATTGCTAATCACTCTCTTATCAAATCTCAATTTATATTTTTATGCCCAAAATATTCAAATTCCAAGTGCTAAATGACTTGCCCAAAGATAAAGCTTTAACATAGCAGAATGCAGAGTAAATGCAATAGCTATCATTTCAGCACTTATCTGCATCCTTTAAAATATTTTTTTTCTTCACAAAGCAAGTATCATGGCAAAGTATGGACTAAAATATAATCACACAAATATGTGAATCTATTAATACTTTCCTATAGAAACATAAATATGTAGTGATTTTAAAAATGTAATCTTCCATTTCATAAATGAGATTTTAAAAAGTTTATCGTCCCAAAACCTAGATATACGCCAGGTTCTGTTAGAGAGAGCATATGTTCACATGTAACCCACAATGACCCTGTGTCCATTCTCCCAGAGGGATAGAGAATGGGAAAGCTATCAGAGGAGGGGATGGAATATGGAGATTGGGTGGTGGGAATTGTGTGTAGTTGTACCCCTCCTACCCTATGGTTTTGTCAATTTATCCTTTCTTAAATAAATATAAATTTGAAAAGTTTATCTTTGTCAAATAGAAAAGAGTGTCCTAGAAATTTAGAAAAGTCAGAATCATTGCCAAATATTTAGTCATCTATTAGAACCAATTGCAAGTTTAATGAAATATGTAGCATACTTGTTCCGTTATCATTGTAAACATATTATGAAGTTAGAATATAAGTTGCATCATTTTCTGACACAATTACACATTCCTCTCTAGCTATTAACCACTTGAATTCTAGCAACTAACATTTACATTCAAATAGTAATGTAGCAGGGATATTTTATTTTTATTGTTATGCCTAACCCTTGTGAGGAATTTGATATTATAGATTTGTTTCAAAATACAGCTTGGCTTATCCTTTAAAAACAAACACAATTTCTTATTTTGGATGAATGGAAGTGTGTGATTTTTATAAAAGTCAAGAATTCCACCAGCCCCTTCCCCACACATTTAAACATTAAGATCAGTATGCAGATAGTACACAAGATGAATTAAGGATAACTTCTCCAACAAACTGATGACTCACACATCGCGTCACAAAATTGGGTATTTATGTTTGAATGCAACAGATATTTTCTCTTTTTTTTTGCCTCCAGGGTTATTGCTGGGGCTCAGTGCCTGCACCATGTATCCACTGCTCTTGGAGGCCATTTTCCCTCCTTTTGTTGCCCTTGTTGTGTCTATTATTGTTGTTGTTGATGTCTTCGTTGTTGGATAGGACAGAGAGAAATGGAGAGGGGAGGGTATCACAGAGAGGGGAGAGAAAGACAGACACCTGCAGACCTGCTTCACCACCTGTGAAGCGACTCCCCTACAGGTGGGGAGTGGGGGCTAGAACGGGGATCTTTATGCTGGTCCTTGCACTTTGCACCACGTGCGCTTTACCTGCTGCGCTAACATTCGACCCCAAAGCAGCAGATATATTTTCACGAGTATGTTCAACGACACAGTCATTGCTATTCAAACTGCTCTTCAGAGACAATTTCAAAACAAGAATCTAGTGGGAAGCAGCTACTAATATTTAATAGCCTATCATGATAGAAAATTGGGAATTGCAGTATGCTGGTTTTTTAGGGATCCTGGTTTACATGGCAAGCTGAAGCTTTCAGCCATTCACCTCATGTAGACATATATGACTTCAGTGAAAAAAACTGCCCCTGCGGCTACAGACAGACTATGACCCACATAGTCAACGACTGCCACCTCTCCAGATTCAAAGGAGGTCTCGAAACTTTACATCAGGCTCAACCTGACGCTGTTGACTGGCTACGGAAGAAGGGCAAACGCTAGAAGAAGTGAAAAAAAGGGGGGGGCTGAGCAAATAAGAAGACACATGATAAAATCAGTAGCTGGATATTACTTTATTTCCTATTAAAATATATTGGTCCCTAGAAAAATATATTAGGAAGTCATTTGTGATGATACATCTCTAATAAACAGGAACCACAGTAATGTGATTGCTAAAAGGAACTGACCTACTATTGTTCATTCAGGCTTAAGTTTTCTTACCCTGAGGTACAGAAGGTTTAGAATTAAAATTGGTCATGTTTATTCCTAGGTATTTTATTGATTCATTCACTGATTGTTCGGTCAAGATCAGCTTGAGCTACAGTCACCTGAGTCTTGACTGGCACCTGAAAATCCACCTCCTGGATATGTTACTCAAAGGACTGCTGGCCAGATTCAGAGGCTATTTTCCATGGCAATTTCTCTATAAGGTTATTTCAGTTGTTTTCACAAGTTTTACAAGGCATTCCCTAGTGTGGCAGGTAAAAAGAGACGACTGCACTTGAGGGTCATATAATGCAATGTGATTCCTACTCCCTGATTCTAACTCATCAGATTTTATAACATGGTATCTCCATGCCTTCTCCTTTTGTCAAGGCTGCAGTTACCTGTATCTGACCAGTGGTGGGAAGGGACAGGGGGACAGTGCAATGGGAGGACATTTATTTCTAGAGCATAGAATAATGTGGCTTTTACTTATAACTTGGCTTTTCATAATATTTTTACAATGACAAGAGCCAGAGCTATTTTGGTAGAGAATAAAGTCTACTCAGTCTCACCTCTATATATATGTAACTTCTTGACTGTAGTTCAGTTTTTGATTACCTGAATGATGACATTTATAGGAATGGTGGACAGAAGTCAATTAATTAAAGAGAAGCTACAATAAAAAAGGGCAACAAAATGGAAAATAAATTAATAAATATAAAAAATTTAATATATATATATTTTAAATGGCATAGTTATTCACTACTGGTATCCTAGGAAGGCTATCTAGCAGCTAACTTGGGCATGTATGCATTTGTGTAGTCATTTAGGAAAAGTCCTTTGTGAAATATATGGGGTTAATGATTTCATAATTGTAACCCATAGGAGTTAACAATTAGGAGGAAAGATATCAAGTCCTATCTCTACCCTGTTTCATTGATGCTATTAATTATATTGAATAAATAAATGATTTGATTAAGTAAGAAAAGAAATTAGGACTGACTTATGTTCTTCAATAGGGCTTTGAACGTATGGTTGTCAATTAGTTATACTGGGGAAAACAAAATAAGCTATTACTAAGTAAATATATAAGACTTGGTAGTTAAATAATAAAGATGATTCTGATATGTTAAAATCTTGTCATTTCTGGGCCAAGAGAACAGCTCATGTGGATAATGTGCTTGCTTTATCATGCACATGATTCAGGTTTGAGTCTGGCCTCACTGAACCAGAGAAAAATTTGGTTCTGTGATATTTTTCCATCTCTGTCTCTTCCTGTCTAATAAATAAATAAATAACTCTAGGCCACCTCATCACCTGGGGCCCTAGTCTGGAATTCCTGAGATTCCCACATAGACATGATGGGCCTAGACCTCTAAAAGATCCCTTTTGCCACTTGCACTGGTCATCTCCATCAGGAACAACAGATTTCAGATGATACCATGACCAACTGGACTTCCCTGGGCAGAGTACCCCCCATGTGTCTTGGAACCCTGCATCCCCAGATATCTCCCCTACTAGGGAAAGAGAGAGACAGGCTGGGAATATGGATCAACCTGCCAATACCCATGCTCAGTGGGGAACCAATTACAGAGCCAGACCTTTCACCTTCTGCACCCCATAACGATCTTGGGTCCATACTGCCAGAGGGATAAAGAATAGGGTAGCTATCAAGAAAGGGGATTGGATATAGAGTGCTGGGGGTGAGCATTGCATGGAAATGTACCCCTCTTATCCTACAGTCTTGTCAATATTTCCATTTTATAAATAAAATTCAAAATTAACTAAGTGATGATAAAAACGAAATGTCACTTCAAATCTTACAATTTTGAAAATATAATTTACTCCATACATATCCAAATAATTTCCACCTCCAAGATTTTGAAGTTTAACAAAAGTGAAGAAAAAAAAAAGGAGAGAGGGGATTAAATCAGGGTTTGTTTTTTGTTGTTGTTGTTGTTCTCACAAATAAAAGAGCTCATCTATAGTTGAGTACAGGATTATAGTTTATCCATGACCACACACTGTGTTGAACCACTATTACACACACACACACACACCTACTAGCAAAAGAATCATCACATGACAGTTGGAGGTCTTTATAACACTTGATCATAAGCAGTGACAAGAAGTCACCTTATTTCTTAACAGCCATTCTTATTCCACTCCATTTTCCAAATTAATGTGTTTTTTCGGCACCCAGTGTCCCAGGTGTTACTAATGAATTTATGTGAATTTCTCACCTTTCTGCAAGCTTGAATATGTCCATGAATGTAGCACAACTTTACCAGCTGTTCAATGTGTTCGGTGAAATGTGAAATATGTAGAGAAACAGTTAGCAATATGTGTTGTGTTCCTAATGAAATTTGGCTAACCTGTGCTAGACATCATGCACTGCATTTTAATTGTCTACTCCTGAAAATATACTGGTTTATTGCAGTCTGTATTAGAACTTTATATGGATGTATTTCATTTATGATATTATTTACAGAGTTAATTAAAATATGATGTATGGAAGATATATTATTTTATTTTTTTATTTATAAAAAGGAAACATTGACAAAACAACATGATTAGAGGGGTACAATTCCACGTAATTACTACCATCAGAACTCTGTATCCCATCCCTTCCCTTGATAACTTTCTTATTCTTTATCCCTCTGGAAGTATGGACCCAGGATCATTATGGGGTGCAGAAGGTGGAAGGTCTGACTTTAAAGAGAAATTGTTAATAACCCTTTATATCAAAATATTATTTAATTCCAATGAAAATGATACACATAGTGAAAAGCTACTTTTTCTTAAATTAAATTTAATAATTTATATCTGTTCAATAATATGTATCTGTTCTGTGAACAAGAGTATCTTAGTTTATTGGCTTTTGATTCATTTGTTTATTTTTCCATTGTATTATTTTAGGTCCAGAATATCTACTACTATTACATAATATTACATTGTGTTTCTTAATGAACCTTCATCTTCTCTGAACACCAACCTTCTTGAATTGATTTTTTTTCTTCTCATAGATGTGTTTCATACTGGAATAATCTTCTTATACAACCTTTATTTAGCTTAATAATATGCTATTAACATTAATCCCCCGACAAGGGAAAACTTAAAAGCAGAGTGAAAATAAATAAATAAATATAAACTAAGAAGTAGAAATAGAACAGATGAGAATAAGGACAGTAGGGTGGAGAAAAGTTAGGGACTCTATTTTAGGTATGTTCCTAGGGGGCTATGACTATAGTAATTTTTGTTTGAGCTTGATAGCTAACATGAAAGTGGACTAAACGTATCATCAGAAAAAATGTATTTTGAATAGGGCTATAAAGTTAGACTGGGGCTGAACGTAGCTCCCAAATTTAAAGAACATATATAATTGCAATTAGCTCTTTACCTATCAATCTGAACCAGGGCCCATATATATCCATATTTGGCACAGGAGACTGTGTAACATCTGAGTCTCTATCAGCCTAAGCTTGCAATCCATGGTCACATCTGGGAAAATTCTGAGCTGTGACAGAGTGGCAGAGTAGTTTCACACCGTTTCCCTTCAGAGAGTGGGATGGTTCCTATTGTTGTTTTATAGTGAGAACTGTGTCCTGGAGAGGCCAACAAGAGGGCTTATAATGGCATTCCTGATGGAAGAGACCAGTGATGGTGGAGAGAGGGATCTATTAGACATCTTGGTACATATTATCTATGAATGAATCCAAGGATTTCCTGAATAGGGCCCTTGATGAAAAGGCTATTATTAAATGAGCCAGGCTCTTCTTTTTCAAGTTTTGTAGTCCTTTCTTTATCTGATGAGTTCAGACTTTCTCCAAGTTGTTAAAGCGGTCAGTGTCATTTGTTGTATCCAAACCAGTTGTTAGGTTTGTGGAGTTTGGCTTCTAATTAGGAAGGAAATACACTTAGGATTTTAGTGGGGTCTAAGTTAATCTTAATTTTTAATGCATTTACTTGTTTGATAATTACAATAAAGTTTGTCACAGGGATAATATGTGTTTTTCATACTTTTCTGATCTGCGAGTATTAATTTCCTAATCCCAGTTTTGAAATCATTTTCATCAGGAAATATTCTTGACATTTTTGTCTTACAGTTGTTTCAGAATCTTGGCAAATTTTTTGAAAATGAAGTTGTGCCATAAATGGAATCCAACCTATAAATTGCCACAACTATCTTAGACACGCATGGGTTGTAAGACATCTAGGTGAATTCCAGGTTTTGTGTTGACATGAACACATGTATACACAGATCTTTTTTAATGGCTATGTTTGACTCCTTAGGATATATCCCAGGAGATTAATTTTGGGGTCATAGGGTAGGGACAGTTATAGTCTTCTCGAGAATGCTCCAGACTGCTCTCCACAGGGTTTGGATCAATTTACATTCCCACTAATGTTACAGAAGGATTATTACCCACACACACACTTTCAGATATATGTTGTTATTATGTTTTCTGAAAATGATCCCTACAGGAGTGAAGTGGTATTTCATTATTGTTTTCATCTGCATTTAGCTAACAATCAATGACTTCAAGCACTTTTTATAAGTCTATTGACTTTTTGGACCTTTTCTTCGATGAATATTCTAGTCACATCCTCTCCTCATTTTTGATTGGGGCCATTTTTTTTTTCTGAGTTGGTGAGATGTCTCTATATTTTGGTTATTAGCCTTTTGTCTGATGTATGACAAGTAAAGATTTTCTTTCATATGTAATGAGCAGCTTCCTTTGGTTGGAGGTTTCATTTTCTGTGCAGAAGCTTTTCAGTTTGAAGCAGAAAGATATCCTATGCTCATGGCTTAAAGAATTAGCATCATCAATATGAATATGCTACCCAGAACCAAATACAAATTTAATGCAATCACTCAAGGTCCCACCATCTTTTTTTTTTTTAGAGTAGAATAAAAGATACAAAAGTACAGGTGAAACCAGAAAACAGCTAGCATCACCAAAACAATATTGAGAAAAAGAACAGAAATGGTGGGATCACACTCCTAGATATCAAAGTATATTATAGGGCCATCATATCAAAATTGACTGGTACTGGAAAAAAATAGAAACACTGACCAATGGAACAGAATTGAAAGCCCCATACCTATGGACACCTAGTTTTTGACAGAGGTGCACAAACTACTAAACAGAAAAAGGAAGATCTCTTTAACAAATGATTTTAGGAAAATTGCCTTGAATCATGCAGAAGAATGACACTGAAATGCTAGATTTCACCACACACAAAAGTAAACACCATGCCGATCAAGTCCTTGGATGTTAGACCAAAAATTACTAAATTCTTAAAAGAGAATATTGGTGGAACTCTCTGCCATCTAAATTTCACAGGCAAGTCAGTAGGACTACATCAAATTGAGACAGCCAGTTTCAATACTAATGAGTGCGAACTTCTATTACTCACTTCTCTGATGCTTACATCTTTTTTTTTTCATTTGGATTATGGATTTGTTTGTTTTATTTTTACTACCAAGCCTATCTCTGGGGCTCTGTGCAAGCATGATGTTACTGTTCGTAGCAGTCTTTTCCCCCCCTGTTTTGATAAAGAGGGAAATAGAGATGAAAAAGAAGTGTGATGGACATGCAGAGGAGAGACACCTACAGCACTGTTCCACCAGCTTCATAAAGAGCAAGTATTATAGTGAACAAGGATCTAGGTTTAAGCTTCCAGGCCCATCACTGAAGGGGAGATTTTTGATGAGTGATGAAGTTGTACTGTAGATGCCTCTATCTCCTCTTGTCCTCTCTGTCTCTCCAATAAATTAAATAAAGTATTTTTTAAATTTTGATTTGAAGGTTAAATGGTATGGCCACACTATCCATGAATATTAGTCAAACAAGAAAAATAGCGGAAGAACTATCTAAGGATTATCATCAAATAAGGGAATACAATGAGTTTAATTTTACAGTACAAACAGAATTACACAAAATTCTACTCCCAGTATAATTGAGATAGAGAGTTTTTGCAAAAAAAGTCCATACATTTCCTATAATGGCTACATTATTTTACATTCTACCTCAAGATTATGAGGGTTTCAATTTCTTATTTATTTATAATTACTATTATTTTTATTAGTGATTAAAAATGATTGACAAGATTGTGGGATGAGAGGGGTACAATTCCATATAAATCCCACCATTAGATTTCTGTTTCCCCTCTCCACCATTGGAATCTTCCCTATTCTTTGTCCCTCTGGGAGTGTGGACCAAAGATCTTTATGGGGTGCTGAAGGTGGGAGGTTTGGGTTTCTATTTAAGACTCTGCAAATGGTTTGTTAATTTATTTTAATAAATCCATCATAACAGATATAAAGTATTATCTTCAGGTGGTGCAAAAGTGCAAGGACCGAAGTAAGGATCCTGGTTCAAGCCCTGGCTCCCCACCTGCAGGGGAGTCGTTTCACAAGCGATGAAGCAGGTCTGCAGGCGTCTTTCTCTCCCCCTCTCTGTCTTTCTCCATCTCTCTCCATTCCTCTCTGTTCTGTCCAACAACGACGACAACAACAATAACTGCAACAATAAAACAACAAGGGCAACAATAGGGAATAATTAAATATTTAAAAAACTTTAAAGTTTCTAGAGCATAGAATAATGTGGCTTAAAAACTTTAAAGTAAAAGTGCACAATAGTTTACAGTGACTCAATAATTGCAGCAAGCGAGTAGAAAAGCACCATAACATACTGAATTAATTTATATTTAGACCTGGATATTCTCCTCTCTTATTTCCTATTCTACTCCCCCAAATCACTGTAAATCTAACCCTATAAGTAGAAATAAGGACTACAAAAGCTAGATAAGGGCAAGAGGCTGGAACACATTAATGATGGCCCTTTTGTTCACTACCAGGCCACCCCATCATGTGGGGCCTTAGTCAGAAAATCCTGGAACTTCTACATAGATATGATGGGCCTAGACCTCTAGCAGATCCCTCTTTCCACCATCACTGGTCTTCTCCATCAAGAACAACATCATAAACTCTCTTCTGGAATCAGGGCCTCAGTCTTGCCTGGGCCACCAGGTTCCAGATGCTAACATGATGCCAACCAGACTTCTCTGGACAGATGACCCCACCAATGTGTCCTAGAGCTCTGCTTCCTCAGAGCCCTGCCCCACTAGGCAAAGAGAGAGAGACAGAACGGGAGTATGGATCAACCTGTTAATGTCCATGTTCAGCGGGGAAGCAATTACAGAAGCCAGACCTTCCACCTTCTGCATCCCATAATGACCTTGGGATAAAGGATAGGAAAGCTATCAGGGTAGGAGATAGGATATGGAGCTCTGGTAGTGGAAATTGTACCCCTCTTATCCTATGGTCTTGTCAATGTTTCCTTTTATAAGTAAATAAAATAAAAATAATATAAAAAACTCTCTTGTTGGCCTCTTCAGGGCATTGCCCTCAATGCAGAATAACAGTTGTAAAAATTATGTCACTCTCCAAAGGGGAGCTGGGTCAGCATACTCTGACAATCGAGGAAAGTGGGTCCTGAAATGAGTGCAGCCTGGAATGTTCCTAGCTCTCACCATGAAATGTGGGCTCACACCGATAGAGATGCAGAGGTTATGCAGGCTCTTGTGCTAGATCACATCAATGGGGTTTACAACTAGAGGTATTTATATAATTTCCCCATATTTGGGAGCTAATCTTTGTCCTGATCCATCTTTCTAGTCCTATTCCCAACTCTGCCACAATATTCCCGGAAAATACTTTGAGCCCATCTGCATGTTAGCTGGCGGGCCTGGGCAAAAATTTATAAAGTCACAGGCCCCTTGGAATATACCTAAAATAGATTTCCTAGATTCTTCCAACATGAAGACCCTGAATCTCATCTGTGATGTTCTACCTTTAGGTTTCTGATTATTAAACAAATTTCTTTTCAGCCTCTAAGTCACAGATGCTACCCTGATGCCAACCTGACTTCCTTGGGCAACCTCACCAATGTATCCTGAAAGCTCACCCCTTACCCTGTGGGGATATTGTGAAAGCATGGTATGAGCATAGGGGAACTCTCATCCTAAAGATGGAGGTCTGAAAAGATACCCCACCTGTCAGTCTCTTCCTTTCAGCGGTCAAACATGGAGGGAAAAGCTTTACTGACTCAGTTTCCCAAGTCAGTCTTCCAAGCATGACTAGAACATACACCCCATAACACTTAACTCATTTCCTTGTTATAAACCAAATGGTTTGCCTGCTTAAAGTTTACTATAGTTCACCTGCTTTGATCACACATACTCCATATATCAATGTTCTGACCAAAAGGTTCTTCTTTCTATTTCATTAACCCCCTCCTCCACTTTGATCTAACTCCTCTATCTTATCTCTTTGCTTTCAATGCTCTTCTCTGTCTACTTCTCCCTTGCCGCTAATCATTCAGGAACTCCACTCTACTACTATCAATTCTCCTCATTCCTTAGAACCTTCACCATGAGGTTTCTAAACTTTAAAACCCACCATTATTGCCACATATTAAAAAATGTCTTTTGTTCCCTTCTGCTACTTAAATGCTCCCTTCTATACAATAAACAGATCTATCATTTGCAATCAAATGATCTCCTGGCCTTTTCCTGTTGTTAGCCACCAGAGTTAACATGAAAGGCCAGTATGGCTTATCTCTGCTGCGAAGCCCCACATGCAAGTACCAGCATTACACCACTTGGGAAAGATAGAAACAGGCTGAAGGAATGGATCAACTGTCAACTCCCATGTCCAGTGGAGAAGCAATTACAGAAACCAGACCTCACACCTTCTGCACTCCATAAAGATCATTGGTCCATACTCCCAGAAGGACAAAGAACAGTGAAGTTTCCAGTGGAGGAAATGGGGCATGGAACTCTTGGTGGTGGTAATTATATGGAATTGTACTCCTCTTACATCACAATCTTGCCAATCATTATTAAATGTCCATGTTCAGCAGGGAAGCAATTACAGAAGTCAGACCTTCAACCTTCTGCATCCCACAATGACCTTGGGTCTGTACTCCCAGAGGGTTAAAGAATAGGAAAGCTATCAGGGGAGGGGATGGGATACAAAGTTCTGGTGGTGGGAATTGTGTAGAGTTGTATCCCTCTTATTCTATGGTTTAGTCAATGTTTCCTTGTTTTGTTTGTTTTTAATTTTTTTCAAAGCATTTATTTTTTTATTTACCTTTGTTGCCCTTGTTGTTTTTATTGTTGTAGTTATTATTGTTATTGATGTCATTGTCATTGGATAGGACAGAGAAAAATGAAGAGAAGACAGGAAGACAGAGAGGGGGCGAGAAAGATAGACAACTGCAGCCTATTTCACTGCCTGTGAAGTGACTACCCTGCAGGTGAGGAGCCAGGGGCTTGAATTGGGATCCTTCCACTGGTACTTGGGCTTTGTGCCATATGCGTTTAACCCATTGCACTACTGCTCGACTCAATGTTTCTGTTTTATAAATAAAAAATTTAAAAAATAAAATTAAAGTAATCACTAATAAAATAAAATAAAACAGTTGAGGTAGTAAACTCACCAATTTGCATTTCTAATCCAGATCTTAAGGTAGAATACCACAATAGCAGTAGGAATATCACAACCTGAGTAAATAGCAAATGCAAAACAGCAATATCATTAATTCGGATAAAAATTAAGAACACCAATATGCCTATAAGTTGACAATATGACAAGTAATTTAATGTTGAAAATAGTTCATGTAATATATAAGTTGCATAGAGAATTGTCCTTTATTATAAATTAATAATTGGTAAATGCTTTGGAAATCAACATGTGGGTCTCAAATTGTCAGAGGCACAAATTTTGAATTGGCTCATCTTGTATTTTGTACCAGGTGTCTGTGTTGGCAGGGAAACTCTGGAGGATTGAAGGAATGTGAAAACTTACTTGGCCACCCTTCTGCTTTAGAATAGAGATGTATTACCCAGCATTGATGACATGTCAAAACAACTACCAAATCTCAGTTTTCTTACCAAGGCCAAGACTTCCTGCTATAGTTCACAGGGAAAATGAATAGTCTGGAACTGAAAATATCATGTTGACTCTTTCTGTTACTGTCATTACTACCTTTTTTCCAAAACTATAAATTCCAGGACTTTATAGCTATGCATACTGAGTATAGAAATCTCTGTTGCCTGGTGCCAATAGTAGTGATAAGAAAGCATCATTTTCCCTCTCAAAGCCTTAAAGATTCACCTTAAAGTTTTTTTTTCAACTTGAAATTAAAAAAAAAAAACTATACAAGAGTATTTTATTTGCTTGGTAGCACTGAGTAATAGAAAGAACATGTCAATGACAATCAGAAATACTGAGTACAGTGTTCATTTATTAGCCATACCTTAACAATGGCATTCACTCCCCTTCTACATTCTAATTTTTTGAAATGAGAAAATATGTCCCTCAAAGTTCACAACAAGAATACAAAGATGTCAGACAATTGGTGGTGGTACTAATCTTCTAGCAACTCCATAATTTTGAGAACATTTATAGTAATTTCCTTCAGATAAATGACTTAGAAAGTGGAAATATTGGCTTGATTGTAAGCAGACAAAACAAGTCCTAAAATGATGGGACATGACTTAGAATGTTCTTTGAGATCTGGCTTTGACTTCTGTGTGAAATTATGAATTTAATGGCAATTAGACAGAAACAAAGAAAGCATTTCAGGCACAATTATCAAGCTGATAATATCCTCAGTGAAGCACAGTGTAGTTCCTTTCTATTGCCTTGTTCTATTCCATTTGGCTAGAATCCTAATTTATCCAGGCATTCATGTATGGTTGAAGTAAGTGAAAGTTCCAGGCTTTCAAATGTTTTCACTTTTTTTGTCTAATATACACCGTCATTTAAAGCTTTTCTTTACTGATACCCAGGGTCTGAAAAGCAGAATACCTATACTTGCTCATCATTCCCTCTCACTTTCCTCAACTTTCAAATTTGTTCATCATCACATCTATCTCTGTCTTTTTGTTCACAAGTTTGTTTTGTTGTTTGCAGCTCTACAAAGGTTAAAAGGTTAATTTTTATTTTTCTTAATTTTTTCATTTATTTATTTATAAAAAGGAAACACTGACAAAACCATAGGATAAGAAGGGTACAACTCCATATCTCACACCCTCCTTTGATAGCTTTCCTATTCTTTAACCTTCTGGGAGTATGGACCCCTGGTCATTGTGGGATGAAGAAGGTGGAAGGTCTGGCTTCTGTAATTGCTTCCTAATGAACATGGGCATTGACAGGTTGATCCATACTTCCAGCCTGTCTCTCCTTTCCCTAGTGGTGCAGGGTTCTAGGGAATCAGAGCTCCAGGACATATTGGTGGGGTAGACTGTCCAGGGAAGTCTCATTGGCATAATGGTAGCATCTGGAACCTGGTGGCTGAAAAGAGAGTTAACATATAAAGCCAAACAAGTTGTTGACTGATCATGAACCTAAAGGCTGTAATAGTCCAGATCAAGAGTTGGAGGGGGGGGGGAGGGTCTCTGTTTTGTAGATAGCTAGTAGGCATATTTTAGTTTTATTCCAAAAGGCCTGTGGCTATACATTTTTTTTCCCCTCAGTGTGAAATTTGATTTGCAGGTGGATCCTAGTTATTGTCTGGGGAGATGATGTCATGGCTGGAAATAAAACCAAAAAGTTGGATCAGGGCAGAGAGTAACTTCCAAATATAGGAAAGGTGCATAAATATTGTTGACTGTAAACTCCATCAATTTGATGTGAACACTGCTCTGCTCTGGTTTATGGTGGTGTGGGGGGATTGAATCTGGGATTCTGGAGCCTCAGGCATGAGAGTATCTTTGTATAACCATTATGCTATCAGTGTGCAGAGCCAAGTTGGTGACTTGGAAGTAGAAGCTGGCATTGAGCTCCGACAAAAACTGTTGGAAAGTTTAGGATACCTGGCCTTCAGCAAGACAGGGAATAAGGGGCCCTAGCTGTGACACCAAGGAGGTGACTATAGCTAAATTTGGGTTAGAAAACAGAGGAAAAAGAAAGGAATTTTTTTTTATTATTCCCAAAGCACACCCCTCTCCCTCACCATAACCAGACCCCATGGCTGGAGAGCTGCTACTAGCAGGCTCCCCTCTTGAGATTTTTTTTTTTTTACCAAGATTCCTGGCTCACTAGAGGTGTCATTCCAACTCTTTTCCTTTCTGATTCCCTTTGCTCTTTTTTTTTTTTCCTTCTAAGTGGCTCAAGCCCAATTGGAATGACAAGTATCTGACCAATCATAGCCTCACCCCACCAGGAAAGACTACCTGGAGGTTGTTTTGTTTTGTTTTGTTTTTAACAATTGGTTGTCCTTACTCAGGTTGCCCAAGCCAATTGGGAGCCATCCAAGCTGCAGACTGAATGTTAGGGGTTTTTTACTCTGTTCTATTTTATTATTACTATTATATATATGCATGTCCCTTTCCCCACCTCCTTCAGGTTGACCAAAATTAACTCTTAGCGTATTTTCCATTGCTAGGTGACTGGGTGTCCTATCCATTGTGAGAGGAACTTGTTTCACCCAACCTAACTCCTCTATCCACTCTCCCCCTTCTCGCTCCTCCTAGCTAATTAAGTTTAAAAAATACTTTTTCCTATCACATCTCTTTTTTTTCTTCTCTTTTTTTCCCTGTCTTTCATTCTTTGTTTCTCCTTCTCCAGCTTTGTGAATTCACTAATACTTTTTTGTGAATTATTTTAGGGAAGAAATCAGAATCAGAGTGGGCTCTCTTTGTATGTGTCTCTTCTCTACTTCCCTTTCTCCTCTTGCTGCCCTTAGAATTTACGGTTTACAGTAGATTTGCATAATTGTCTATTCTTGCTATCTCTTTTTTCCTTCCTCTTTCTTTTTCGTTTGGATTTGGTGGCTATTATTTCTTGGACTGGAGTCATTGTTTGGCTAACTGGTATTGGTTAAACTGCTTCAATCTGGGAGTCAGGCAGTAGTGCAGTGGGTTAAGCGCACATGGTGTGAAGTGCATGGACTGGTGTAAGAATCCCGGTTTGAGCCCCCGGTTCCCCACCTACAGGGAAGTCATTTCACAAACAGTGAAGCAGGCCTGCAGGTGTCTATCTTTCTCTCCCCCTCACTGTCTTCCCCTCCTATCTCCATTATACCCTGTCCTATCCAACAACGATAGCAGCAACAGCAATAATACCAGAACAACAACAAAAAAGAAGAGCAACAAAAGTTAAAATAAATAAATATTTTTAAAAAACTGCTTCAATCCTTGCTTCAGTTACTATTGTAATTTCAGAGGTTGGTGATTGCATTTGTCCTAAAGGTATTTAGAATAGCATGGCTTGTACTCAAAACACAACAACTGAGGAACAACAGAACATAAAAATAAAAAACACATCAATAAAATAATGGTTAAACCAAGAGAAAATAAAACTGCTACTACAATGATTGAAGACAAGAGCCCAGAAGAAATTGCAAATCAGTCAGAAGTAACCAGAGATAAAAAAATAAAAATAATAATCATTAGGCTAATGGACCACAATAAAAGGCAGGAACAGCCATTCTCATCTCTGACACAATAGATTTTAAATTTTAAAAAATAATAAAAGATAGGCAAGGCCATTACATAATGATTAGATGATCAATCAGCCAGGAAGCCTTAACAATTATTAACATCTATGCACCCAATGAGGGACCATCTAAATACATCAAGCGCCTACTGAAAGAACTTCAAAAATACATCAATAGTAATACAGTAATAGTGGGAGACTTTAACACCCCACTCTCACACTTAGACAGAAAAAAGCAAAGAATCAACAAAGAAACAAGAGAATTAAATGAAGAGATGGACAGACTAGACCTTCTGTACATTTTCAGAGCTCTTCACCCCAAAACACTGGAATACACATTCTTTTTAAATTCACACAACACATACTCAAGAATAGACCACATGTTAGGCCACAAGGACAGCAGCAATAAATTCAAGAGCATTGCAATTATCACAAGTATCTTCTCAGACCACAGTGGAGTAAAGCTAACATTTAACAACAAACAAAAAATTACTAAAAGACATAGAATTTGGAAACTAAACAACATACTGCTTAAGACCCACCGAGTCAGAGAGACACTCAAGCAAGAAATTCAAATGTTCCTAGAAACAAATGGAAATGAAGACACAACCTATTAAATATTTGGGACACAGCTAAAGAAGAATTGAGAAGGAAATTCATAGCCATGCAATAAAATACTAAACAACAAGTAAAAGCTCAAATAAACGACCTTACTGCCCATCTTAAGGACTTAGAGGAAGAGTAACAAAGGAACCCTAAAGCATCCAGAAGGACAGAAATCACTAAAATTAGAGCAGAAATAAACAATATCGAAAATAAGAGAACCATACAAAAGTTCAGTGAAGCCAAATGTTGGTTCTTTGAAAGATTAAATAAGATTGACAAACCCCTAGACAGAATCACTAAACAAAAATGAGAAGACTCAAATTAGTAGAATTGTAAATGATAGAGGAGATATCAGAACTGACATCACAGAAAGCCAGAAAACCATGCAAAACTACTATGAAGAACTATATGCCACCAACCTACAAAATCTGGAAGAAATGGAACAATTCCTAGAAACATATGCTCTTCCAAAACTGAACCAAGGAGAACTACAAAACCTAAATACACCAATCACATAAAAAGAAATCAAAACCATTATTAATAATCTCCCCAACAACAAAAGTCCTTGACCAGATGGCTTCACAAACAAATTCTACAAAACCTTCAGGAAACAGTTAATACCCATACTTCTAAAGTGTTTCCATAAGGACAAAGAAACAGGAACACTTCCACCTTCTATGAAGCCACCATCACCCTGATACCAAAAGAACATAAGAGACACAGAAAAAAGGAAAATTACATATCAATATCTCTGATGAAAATAGATGCTGAAATATTAACCTAGATCTTGGCTAACCAGATACAGCAGCATATCAAAAAGATTGTTCATCACGACCAAGTGGGATTTATGCCAGAAATGCAAGGCTGGTTCAACATCTGTAAATCAATGTCATTCACCACATCAATAAAAGCTAAGCCAAAAACCACATGATTATCTCAATAGATGCAGAGAAAGCCTTTGACAAAATCCAACACCCATTCATGCTCAAAACACTACAAAAATGGGAATAGAGGGGAAATTCCTCAAGATAGCGAAACCCATATATAGCAAACCTACAGTCAACAACATACTAAATGGACAGAAGCTGAAAGCATTCCCCCTCAGATCGGGGACTAGAGAGGGTTGTCCACTGTCACCATTGTTCTTCAACATAGTATTGGAAGTTCTTGCAAGAGCAACCAGGCAAGAGAAAGAAATCAAAGGAATACAGATTAGAAGGGAATAAGTAAAATGCTCACTATTTGCAGATGTTACGGTAGTATACAGAGAAAAAAACTAAAGAATCCAGCAGAAAACTACTGGAAGTTATTAGGCAATATAGTAAGGTGTCAGGCTACAAGAGCAATGTATAAAAACCAGTGGCATTTCTTTTTGCAAACACTAAGTCTCAAGAAGACATCCAGAAATCACTCCCATTCACTGTTGTAGCAAAATCAATAAAATATCTAGGAATAAAAATGACCAAAGAAGTTAAATACTTGTATACTGAAAACTATGAGTCACTACTCAAGGAAATAGAAACTGACACCAAGAAATGGAAAGACATCTGATGCACATGGATTGGAACAATAAATATCATCAAAATGAATATTCTCCCCAGAGCCATATACAGACTTAACACAATACCCATCGAAGTTCCACCAAGATTCTTTAAGAGAGTAGAACAAAAACTACAATCATTTATCTGGAACCAGAAAACATCTAGAATTGCCAAAACCATATTGAGGAAAATAAACATAAATGGAGGCATCACATTCCCAGATCTCAAATTATATTACAAAGTCATCATCATCAAAACAGCATGGTACTGGAACAAAAATAGGCACACAGAGCAGTGGAACAGAATTGAAAGTCCAGAACTAAACCCCCACACATATGCACATATAATCTTTTATAAGGTAGTCCAAAATATTAAATGGAAGAAGGAGGCTCTCTTCAATAAATGATGCTGGGAAAACTGGTTAGAATCATGTAGAAGAATAAAACTGAACCACCTTATCTCACCAGAAACAAAAATCAATTCCGAGTGAATCAAGGACATGGATGTTAGACCAGAAACTATCAAATACTTAGAAGTAAACATTGGTAAAACACTTTCCCACCTAAAATTCAAGGACATCTTTGATGAAAGAAATTCAATTGCAAAGAAGACTAAAACAGAAACAAACTGATGGGACTACAACACATTAAAAAACTTCTGCACAACCAAAGAAACTATCACACAAACAAAGAGACCCCTCACAGAATGGGAGAAGATCTTCACATGCCATGCATCAGAGAAGAGACTAATAATCAGAATATAAAGATGTAAGCAAACTTAGCACCAAAAAAGCAAATGACCCCATTCAAAAATGAGCAGAAGATATGAACAAAACATTCACTTCAGAGGAGATACAAAAGACTAAAAACACATGAAAAAACTGCCCCAGGTAGCTGACTATCAGAGAAATGCAAAAAAAGACAATATATAGATACCACCTCACTCCTGTGCTGATGGCATACATCAAAAAGGACAGCAGCAACAAATGCTGGAGAGGATGTGGGGACAAAGGAACCCTTCTGCACTCCTGGTGGGAATGTAAATTGTTCCAGCCCCTCTGGAGAGCAGTCTAGAGAACTCTCAAAAGGCTAGACATGGACCTTCCATATGACCCAGTTATTCTTCTCCTGGGGATATACCCCCAAGGATTCCATAATGCCCAATAAAAGAGATATGTATACACCTATGTTCAGAGTAGCACAATTTGTAATATCTAAAACCTGGAAGCAACCCAGGTGCCCAACAACAGATGAGTGGCTGAGAAAGCTGTGGTATATATACACAATGGAATATTATGCAGCTATTAAGTACAATGACCCCACCTTCTCTAAACCATCTTTGATGGAGCTAGAAGGAATTATGTTAAGTGAGCTAAGTCAGAAAGATAAACATGAGTGTGGGGTGATCCCACTCATCAACAGAAATTGAGAAAGAAGAACAGAAAGGGAAACTAAAAGCAGGCCCTGACTAAATTGAGAGTAGGGCACCAAAGTGAAAACCCTGTGTTGAGGAGGAGGGTGGACATTCGGCTTCCTGGGGTGGGGGTGGCTGGATGGGATGGGACACAGTCTTTTGGTGGGGAGAGTGGTGTTTCTGTATACTCCTATTAAATTGTAGTCACATAAATCACTATTTAACATGAGAGGGGAAAAATTGATTGTATGTCTTTAACTTTTCAAAACACAGACTGAGTCTTTTTAATACATAGGCTGAGTCTTTGATATGTTGACTCTCTCAAAATCCTAGACCAGGTAGAACAGATGCAACAGGTAGCACAGCTATATACAATATGCTGGGTATTATACAGCAAACCCTAACAAAGGGACCTTTCAAAGTTAACCCAATTACCAAATAATGTGATGAGAACAATAACTATCCATTGTCTTCTTGAACCCTAGGACAGCAGGAACCTCACATTTCCAATATAGAGCCTATATTTCCCCCAGTCCTGGAACCTTAGGGTGAGACGCACTTTCCTACATGCTTCTCTAATTCATATAAAATAATATGGCATCCACCGATCACAACCTAATAAATGCAACAATTGCCCCCCCAGCATGCTTCACTTCAGACTGTGTCCAAAGTCTTCAGGAGTGGAATGACAACCCTTCAGCTTCATCTCTCCAGTGAGATCTTTCCTTTCATAGTATTCTCTAATTCCATTCCAGGTGGTTCACTTCCTAACAAAGTCCCAAAACCTAGATATAGATCAGGTCCCCTGAGATAGAGCATATGTTCACATGTATCTATAAACTAGGGCAAAATACATCAGGTTCCAGATGCTAGCATGATGCCGACCAGACTTCATTGGATAGACAAACCCACCAATGTGTTCTGGAGTTCTGCTTCCCTAGAGCCCCACCCTACTAGGGAAAGAGAGAGGCAGACTGGGAGTATGGATCAACCAGTCAATGCCCATGTTCAGCAGGAAAGCAATTACAGAAGCTAGACCTTCCACCTTCTGCAACCCACAATGACCTTGGATCCATACTCCCAGAGGAATAGAGAACGGGAAGGCTATCAGGGGAGAGGGATGAGATATGGAGATCTGGTGGTGGGAATTGTGTGGAGTTATACCCCTCCTATCCTAAGGCTTTGTTAATGTCTCCTTTTTTAAATAAACATATAAATAAATAACAAATACTAAAAACCATTATGCTATCTACTCCCACTCCACAAGTTAATTTTTCATTTGTGTTGGTTTTAGCCACATCCATTTGAATAAGAATTTTTCTATCTTGGAAACAATTGAACAGACACATAGTTTAGAAGCATTATACTTTAAAGTTACATCTGTTGAAAGCAAGCAAATATGGACTGCTGAACTTTCAACTTCTCATTATCTCTACTGCCATTCCATTAAGGAGACCTGTTGGTGGGAATTGTGTGGAGTTGTACCCCACCTATCCTAAGGCTTTGTTAATGTCTCCTTTTTTAAATAAACATATAAATAAATAACATTTACTAAAAACCATTATGCTATCTAATCCCACTCCACAAGTTAATTTTTAAGTTGTGTTGGTTTTAGCCACATCCTTTTGAATAAGAATTTTTCTATCTTGGAAACAATTGAACAGACACATAGTTTAGAAGCATTATACTTTAAAGTTATATCTGTTGAAAGCAAGCAAATATGAACTGCTGAACTTCCAACTTCTCATTATCTCTACTGCCATTCCATTAAGGAGACTGATTCAAACCCAAAAGCTTAATCATTAGAATTTATCTCACGTTAGTTAAAGGGAGGGATGGTTCTGCAGTTAATGGGACATCAACCTTGCCAAGTTCTTGACCCAGGTCCAAGTCCTGGCACTACATTGGGGATGAAATAGTACCAGATAAATTCTTGATGCTGTGGTGGTATCTGCCTATCTATCTGAATGGAAAAATAGGCCTGAGAAAAATGAGATAAAGCTTGTATGAACTGACCTATCAGAAAAGTAAAAGAAGAAAATGAAATAAAATAAAATAAAATAATCAACTGAGGAGAATAGTCAAACTCTAGTTCTCTTTATTGTTGCTTCAGTCTGGTATTTCTGATTATTAAAGCAAAGGACTTTGGGGAGGGAAAGCACATAGTGAAACATAGACTGAACATTGTATATTGCACCAAAGCTAAGGATACTGGAGAAAGATGGAAAGGGAGGAGAGAAATAAAACTTTGAGGGCCTATTACATAGTGAAATTGTATACATATGTCAGTGATTGCACTGTAAAGCATTAACCCCCTCAATAAAAAATCTTTTTCAGTTTTTAATTTTTGTAACAAATACACTTACTCAATTATATGATAGAGAAATTTAATGGTATCAGAGTATATTAAGAACAAGTACACAGAAATAAATTATTCCTGAAAACCAAATGCTTAGAAAGCCTTTAAAAGTGATGAAATAAAGGAATGAAAGAAAATGATAAGATGAAAATTCAAGATTTGTATTATAAAGTTGCTGCAGATTCCTGCATCTATGCAATATTCATGTTAGTAATTTTTCAGTAGAAAAATACAGAAAATTAGGTTCAGTTCTTAGTCTAAAGGCACAGAATTCATATTTGTCAGACACACAAAATCAAGGTGAGTGAAAAAATCCACACTATTGCTTTTTTTTCCCTGTTGACAGTGATTCCATAACTGAAGGAGTAGACATAGAAATGTCTATACAAAATGTAAAAGAAACTCAAGAAGACATTAAATGTGAGTAGAATTAAATGTGAGTAAGAGATTAAATGTGAGTAAGAGATAAAATTTCTCAGTATAACATCAGTGTTTTAACTATGACCACTCATTCAAGTGAGGGTATGACAAAATTAAGTCAATCCTTTATAAAAAATGGATGCTTTTAGATTAAAAAAAATCTCATTTGTGGGTCTGTAAGGAATATCCCCATTATAAATAGAGGCAGTAAAGGTTGTCATCAGAATGTGAAGCATAAAGAAGGGAAACATTTAAAAATAGATTTCCAATGTAATCAACTTGAAGTGTGGTATGTGTGTTGGGTCTTTAAAATGCAAAAGGCACATGGTGGCATTTTGTTTTAAGCTTCAAATTTAACAGGCTAATCTGAGACACCTGTCCCTACTGCTTTTGTGCATATAACACATACTTTGACTATATATGCAGAAACCTGAAAAGCTTAGGTATATTTATCATAACAAACATTTTGTAAACTTCCAGATGCAGGTGTTATGGTTAAAAAAAAAAAAACAAACAATAATTGTATCTTAAACCCTAACAGGTGAGTAAATAGAATCTAAAATGTTGTTATGCTGGTGAAATATATGATTAAAAGACCTAGAATTTTTAAAAAGCTGTATATTTCCACTAGTAAGGGTGCAAAATCAGCCTTATAAATAGAAGCTACCTGGAGGCATTGTTTCTGTAGACCAAGTGGTAATCTAGTGATTACATCATTGTAGTCGGTATTTTGTCTGTAAATTGTTCATATATTATCTTTCACAGAAAATCAAATTACAATACAATAAATACTTGTTTTATTGACACTGACCTCATTTCAGTTAGGGCAACAGTTTGTCCTAATTGTCCAACCATCATGAATTTTCTGTATTTAACCCAGGAGTAGGGTCATCTGGTCTGTGAACTATAGGTGGTCCTTGAAAGAAATTGGTCTGACTCTGACAAAGCAACCAGCTCTAGAAATTTTAGTTCAATTTGATCTTGACTAAGGTCCAGTTATGAACAAATTGAAAAATCAATCCAGGTAACTCAAGTGAGAATCCAGATTTGGAAAACAATTTATATGAACAGTTAGGTTTTCTCACTAAGGTAGAAAGACTGTGTGGGAATTTTGAGGGAATATAATCCATATTATGATTTACCTTTCAAAACCAGAAAGTAAATACAGCCATAGGATGGAGAATATTGTCTAGGAAGTGTGGAGGACATGTAGAAAGTTCCACTAACTAACAACTCAAACCTGTACTTTAGGAATAAACACTGTACTTGATGTTTGAGAAAAGTTTTCTTTGACTAAGCAAGGCTAGGTGACCTTACTTACCATGGTTGCTAAGGGGGCAGAAAAAAAAATTTATTTATTTATTCCCTTTTGTTGCTTTCATTTTGTTGTTGTAGTTATTGTTGTTGTTGTTGTTGTTGTTGTTGTTGTTGTTATTGGTGTCATCATTGTTGAATAGGACTGAGAGAAATGGAGAGTGGATCGGAAGGCAGAGAGGAGGAGAGAAAGATGCAGACCTGCTTCACCTCAGGTGAAGTCACTCGTAAAGCGACTCCCCTATTGGTAGAAAACCAGGGGCTCAAAGCCAGATGCTAACACTGGTCCTTGATCTTTGTGCCACCTGCGCTTAAACCGCTTTGTGCCACCTGCGCTTAACCCGCTTAACCCGCCGTCCTACCACCCGACTCCCGGGAACAGGAAAATTGGGGCTATCATATTTGAGACTCATTCTTTTATTTATTTTTTATTTAAGAAAGGATTAATGAACAAAAACATAAGGTAGGAGGGGTACAACTCCACACAATTCCCACCACCCAATCTCCATAACCCACCCCCTCCCATGATAGCTTTCCCATTCTCTAGCCCTCTGGGAGCATGGACCCAGGGTCGTTGAGGGTTGCAGAAGGTAGAAGGTCTGGCTTCTGTAATTGCTTCCCCGCTGAAAATGGGCATTGACTGGTCGGTCCATACTCCCAGTCTGCCTCTCTCTTTCCCTAGTAAGGTGTGTCTCTAGGGAAGCAGAGCTCCAGGACACATTGGTGGGGTCTTCAATCCAGGGAAGCCTGGCCAGCATCCTGGTGGCATCTGGAACCTGGTGATTGAAAAGAGAGTTAACATACGAAGCCAAACAATTTGTTGAGCAATTATGGATCCCAAGCTTGGAATAGTGGAGAGGAAGTGTTAGGGAGGTACTCACTGCAAACTCTAATGTACTTCTGCTTTCAGGTATATATTTTGCAGTAGTTTATGGATACGTGTGAACATAAGCTCTCTCTCACAGAAACTGGTGTATATCTAGGTTATGGGACTTTGTTAGAAAGTGAACTACCTGAAATGAAATTAGAGTGTACTATAAAAGGAAAGGTCTCACCCGAGTAATGAAGCCGAAGGGTTGTTATTCCACATGAAGTCTCCGGACACAGTCTGAGGTGAAGCATGTTGAGGTGGCAATTGTTGTGTTGGTTAGGTTGTGATCAGCGGATGAGACTCATTTTTAAAAATTTGTTTGTTTATCTATCAAGACAGCGCATGGGGACCGGGTGGTGGCGCACCTGGTTGAGCGCATGTATAACAATGAGAAAGGACTCGGGTTCCAACTTCCAGTCCCCACCTGCAGGGGGAAAGCTTTGCGAGTGGTAAAGCAGTGCTGCAGGTGTCTCTATGTCTTTCTCTGTCACCCCCTTCCCTCTTGATTTCAAGCTGTCTCTATCCAATAAATAAAGATAATAAAAAAATTAAATAAAGACAGCACATGATGTTAACCTTAGGTCTTATAATCAAATAAAAGAAAAGGCTAATTTTCACTATCTACATATACACACATATAGAATATTTATCCGAAAGAGGAGCTCTTCTAAGACTTTTTTTTACCATCTTTTCAAAAGAACATGCTTCTAATACCCACACATGGCTTAATTGCTCAGAGAGACACATCAACAAGAAATGAATTCTTAATGTGGTAGATGTCTGCTATCTTTTGGTGATAATTTATTTACTACTCAACAGGTGCTGAAATGTATAGTAATAAGTAAAAAAAATAAAATAAAAACCAGTATTTTAACATGTATGCTATTGTGGAAAATAACAAGAGAAATTTAGCACATAACAATTTTAATGACAATTCTTATGGAAATAGACATTTCTTATTTATTTATTTATTTAGTGCCTCCAGTCACTAGGTCTGGGTGCAGGCATTATGAGTCCACTGCTTCTGCCAGTCTTTTTCTATTTTTATTTCTTTATTGTATAGGACAGAAATAAATTGAAAGGAGAGAATAGAGAGAGGGAAAGAAAGTTAGACACCTACAGACCTGCTTCACCACTTGTGAAGCAACCCTGCCTACCCCAACGGTGGGGAGCCTGGGGTCAAACTGTCATCCTTGGGTGGGTCCCTCTGCTTCATACTATGTGCACTTAAAGTGGCTTGCCATCGCCAGACACCTGGAAATAGACATTTCTTATTCTTACTCTGAAGTACTGTCTCCTAATTTTTTTTAGCATGTTCACTTGTCAGCATTACATTTCAATGATTTGTCTACTTTTCCCTAAACTTGCAATTTTAGAGAATTTCCAAATGAATGTCTAAAAAAAAAAGTCTGGAATTCAGAGAAAAATTGATGGACAAATGCAGGGCCATAAGAATTAATGGTGATTGACTCCATATAGGCTAAAATTATTGAGAATAACATAGCTCTGCATTTCAAAACTTAGCTTTATTTCTAGTGTTAAACAGTATGGGGGGCAAGAACATGTTAGGAGATTGTTTGGCAATATTTTATAATCCGACAGAAACTGTAGGAGGCCTGCTGTTGGCACACCTAGTTAAGCTCACATGTTATGATGCACAAGGACTCAGATTAGAGCCCCAAATCTTCACTTGCAGGGGGAAAACATTATGAGTGGTGAAGCAGTGCTGCAAGAGTCTATCTTTCTCCTGCTATATCTGCCTCTTCCCTCTCTATTTATGACTGTCTCTATCCAATAAATAAATACAATAAAAATAATAAAAACAGAAAATATTGATTCATGATGTCAACTAGACTTCCCTGGATAGACACCCCACCAATGTGTCCTGGAGCCCTGCTTCTTCAGAGCCCCACCCCACTAAGGAAAGAGAGAGATGGGCTGGGAGTATGGATTAACCTGTCAATGCCCATGTTCAGTGGGGAAGCAATTACAGAAGCCAGACCTTCCACCTTCTGCAACCCATAAAGACCCTGGGGATACTCCCAGAGGGATAAAGTATAGGAAAGCTATCAGGAGAGGTGATGGGATAAAGAGTTCTGGTGGTAGAAACTGTGTGAAACTGTACCCCTCTTATCCTATGGTTTTCTCAGTGTTTCCTTTTAATAAATAAAAATTTTAAAAAAGGGAGTCGGTGGTAGTACAGTGGGTTAAGCACAGGAGGTACAAAGCACAAGGACACATGTAAGGATCCCGGTTCAAGCCCTGGCTCCCTACCTGCAGGGCATCACTTTACAGGTGGTGAAGCAGGTCTTCAGGTGTTTACCTTTGTCTCTCCCTCTCTGTCTTCCCCTCGGCTCCCCATTTCTTTCTGTCCTATCCAATAGTGACATCAATAACAACAACAATAATAACTACAACAATAAAACCAGGGCAACAAAAGGTAATAAATAAATATTAAAAAAAGAAACCATTGACTCAAATTGAAAAGATTGACTATGTCAAGTAATATTCATGAAATATAAAAAAAAATAATTATGGATGTAGATTTGCTTCAAGGGCTGGGAAGGAAAGGAGGAGGATCTTGTATGTATTTACTGCAAATCATTTGGGTTGATAAATTTGAAGGCATAAGATTGATTTCTGAAGTCTTGAATCACAGTATTTTTGTCTTTTATTATAATCAATGGCTTAATGATGGAAAAGCTACTGAGTGATGCTGGGCTAGCGATGAGAGAGAGATGACCCAGGAACTGAGCTGGTGGTGGTGAGGCAATTCAAATCTTTATTCATCTGAGCGCCCCAGAGTCAGGGGGTAGCACAACGGGTTAAGCACATATGGCTCAAAGATCAAGGGCCAGCATAAGGCTTCCTGTCCAAGCGCCCCCACCCTTTGAGGCCAGAAAACGGGAGTGGCAAATTGAAAACGGAAGTGGCTTGACAATACCATACATGGTTAGGAAAGGAACAGAGAAAGGTAAAAGGGGCTACAAAAGGTAGAAACTTCCTTAGCAACTGTTGCAAGGGGGCTAACTGGTAGAATTAATAATACCCTACAGGCAGGGTGGGTCTTGAGGGTAGAAAGAGAATATATTAATGAGCAGAATTGGTGGGGAAATAGGGAGGAGACCTTAAGTCAATTGTTAGACAAAGCAGAACATTGATATGTAGATAATATGAGAGTCGCAACTGTATCAAGGAATGCAAGGTGAAGCAGGAGAGCTGGCTTAATGATTTAAGGAATGCAGAGCCACTGGGGCAGAACAGTGCAAGGTCTCTGGAGACAGGAAGTAAGCTAACAGGGAGGCTGAGAACAGAGAACTGAGGTCCATACCTCTTCCATGCTCGACCTCAGAGAGAGAGAGAGTCTGACAGAGAGATTCGTTTCCTTAGTTCCCCATTTTTCAATGGGAAAAGTCTCACCATGATCAACCTGGTTCTCACAGTATTTCCAGCAGAGTAATCCATATTTTATATAAATTTAGGAATTATTAATCAACTATTGGTTACAATTAATTTAAAACAAAGTATATATAATTATTATTAATGTCATAATCTAAAGTAACATATATATATACCATCTTAATAAGACTATATTTTAATCTATTTTGTTATCATATTTTCATACATTATAATTTTGTATAGGAAACATCACATTTTTAGCTTTTAACTAAGTATTGTCTTATTATCTAGGGAAACAAATCTATGATCATTAATATAGAGTATATTATAGTTATGATAGATACCTATGTTCTCTTGTGCTAGCTGTGAGAAATCACACTCACTTAACTTCATTTCTTGTTATGGAATGCAAAAGTACTTTATGTTGATTAATAATTATCTAAGTATCCACAAGTGCAGTGAAAACAGTAGGACAGAGAGGCACAGCATGTCTAATTGAAAAAAAAACTGCATGATTAACAATATTGTACTATACCAAAAGATAGACTGAAATCAATTTAGCATAAAATTGACCCCAGATTAACTACTCAAAAGGAAATACACATAAGCATAACATCTTAGTCAATAATATTTCTCAAAAGAACACTACCACAATACAATCTTCTTTTTGTTTCTAAAGAGATTAAAATGTTGATGAAAGAGATTTAAAAGGCGATGAAAATGGAGACAACTGTCACATCATACAATAAAACTTGGGAATGGCATTATTAGTGTGCTTGCTCAAATAAGAAAATTCAGCTGATAAAAAAAAAAAGTACATACATCTTGAATGGGAAATATTTATTTCTGTGAACTTGGGCTAGTAATGACCCGATCATATTAACTTACTTAAGCAAACTGTCATAGGGAAGAATCTAAGAGTTGAAGAACATAATGAATTATCAGTTTGCTTGTAATTAATAAATTAATAAATTACACACACACACATTAAGAAACTAAAACCAAACTGACAATCCATTTTCTAGTTTTGACTTTTTTCATATGTAAAGACATACATCTTGAGCTATGAAGAAGTAACTAATCTACTTACATAGTATGCAGTTCTCATTACTTCTCAGTCATAGTCAATATACATGATGCATTTCATGGTTTATAACTATCCTTCTTTTGATCTACACAGCACTTAAATTATGACATAATGTCTATTACACTAATTTAAATACAAAGATGAGACTTGGACTGATTAACCTAGTAGCTTAACATACAACCCAAGTAGACTCTGGACTTTATTATGGCAAGGCACATGACCCTCTTAAATCTCTCCAGTAATAAAGTAATTATAAATAACATTTTTTATTTGATTTCATTTTTTTCTGCAAATGTTGATTATAAGGACAACCCTATTTTGATGTATGATATATATTAGGCTATTTAAATAATTTTAATTTGCAACTTGCTTGAGAACTTTAGTTTTTTTCTTCCCTCCAATAGTGAGAGGCTCAAGTATCTTAAGGAAAGATTTGTGCATGAGGAGAGATTAGGAGGATGTGGTGAAAGCTGATATTTTCCTTTTTACTTTGCTGCTTGCTTTTACTATTCTCTACAGATATTCTTAAGTTTCCTATACGCTCATTTTTTGGTCTTTTTATCTGTGGTTTCAGATCAAATACATGCACACACAGAGAGGGGGGTATGGAGAAAGAGAAAGAGAGAGAGAGAAACAGAGAGGGGGAGAGAGAAAGAGATAGAGATAGAGAAAGAGAGAGAGAGAGAGAGAGAGACCACAGCTTCCTTTAATACTGTAGGAACCAGACTTAAAGCTGGGTGACACACATGGCAAAGCAGCACAGTTTCTAAGAGATATACTTTTCCTACTCTCAGATCTTACACATAAATCTTTAATACATTTTGAGGGTTTTTTTTGTATAGTATATGATATTGGTCCAATTTTGCTACTTTACATAAATATTTGATTCTCCCAATAGCATTTATTATGAAGACTATTTTTCCCAATTTGTGTTCCTGATATTTGTGAAAAATCACTTGGCCACAAACCCAAGTGTTTATTTCTTGATTCCAGTTTTAATTTATGACTGGTTTATATGTCTCTGTATTTGGGTGTTGACCTATTTGATTACTAGAGCTTTGTATAATATATTTTGAAATTAAGAAGTGTGATGCCTATATGTTCTTTCTTAAGATTATTGGTTCTATTTGAAGCCTTTTGTGGTTTCATGTAAATATAAGCAGGGATTTAATTTTCTATTCCTATATAGAGTGCCATTAGTACTTAGATTGAGACCATTTTGAAGTTGGATATCACTGTGCGTTGCATGGCCACTTACTAATATTAATTATTCTAATGATGATATATCTTGCCACTTACATGTCTGCCAAAATTTTCTTCATTGTTTTATAGTTTATATAAAAATGTTCACCTATTTTCAAATGTTCATTTTATTCTTTTCTTGCCCCTATTATGTCAATATATGGTCTTACTTTCTTAATGATGTGTGTGTGTGTGATTTTATTACCACCAGGGTTATCACTGAGGTTTTGTGCCAACACTGACTCCACTGCTGATGGAAGCCATATTTTTTTTTTCTGTCTTTATTAGATAGAATAGGTGGGAATTGAGAAGGGAAGAGGAAATAGTGAGAGGAAGAGAAAGAGAACATCTGCAGACCTATTTCATCACCTGTAAAATGTTGCCCTGCAGGTGAGGCTCCTTGTGCATCATCATGCATGTAACTAATCAGGTACACCACCCCCTATAAGTCTTTATTAGTTCATAATTTTCCTTTATTTTGTATGAAAATTGATGAAATATAGCACACTCACAAAATAAATGACTAAAACTACATGATAATTTTAATAGATGCAGAACAGGTATTTATCCTGACTTAATATCTATTCATGATAAAATCTCTCAACAAAATATGTGTACAAAGAATGAACTAGACTCTGTCTATTACTGTTTCAGTTACTAAAAGCAATTGGAGAGCTTTTCTATTACAATCTATAGAAGGCAAGGTTATATGTAATGTGTTTTTTTTTTTACATTTTTTCATTATTTTATTTTTCTTACAGTTGACAGGACAGAGAAATTGAGAGGAGAGGGGGAGATAGATGGGGAGAGAGAAAGAGATTTATGCCACACTGTTTGACCGCTTGTAACTTGAACCAGGATCCTTGAGCACTGTAACATGTGCACTCAAGCAAATGTACCACAGCTTAGCCCCAAGTATCTTTATTTTTATATTTTCAATTCAGAATGACAATAAAAATTCAAAACAAGGAAATTAGGGAGATAGAAAAGAAATAAAATACAATCTAAATTTAAAAAGAAGCAGCATTTTTTTTTAAGTTCGGGGCACTGTTAAGCTCTTGCTTATAGTGTTGCTGAGGACTAAGCCTGAAGTCTTAAGAAAACCAGGAATAAGGGGAGTTGGGCTGTAGTGCAGTGGGTTAAGCGCAGGTGGCGCAAAGCACAAGGACCGGTATAAGGATCTCGGTTCGAAGCCCGGCTCCCCACCTGCAGGGGAGTCGCTTCACAGGCAGTGAAGCAGGTCTGCAGGTGTCTATCTTTCTCTCCTTCTCTCTGTGTTCCCCTCCTCTCTCCATTTCTCTCTGTCCTATCCAACAACAACAACAACAATAATAACTACAAAAATAAAACAACAAGGGCAACAAAATGAAATAAATAAATAAAATAAAATATTTAAAAAAAAAGAAAACCAGGAATAAAATAATTTTGCATAAATATGCTATTTCACCACTCCAAAGTGAATTTTTAAGTTTACAACAGATATAATCATGAGTGTATCAGAAAAGTCTAAAAATTTAACAAGAATAACAAAAATCTGGCAGAACTAGTAAATAAAATCCAGTAAAACTGCAGGCTATAAAAATCATCACAATGGGGTCAGGTGGTGGCACACCTGGTTAAGCATATACACTACAGTGTGCAAGAACCCAAGGCTCATGCCCCTGGTCCCCACCTGCAGGAGGGAAGCTTCAGAAATGGTGAAGTAGAGTCAGTAGGTGTCTCTCTGTCTCGTTCTCCTTCCGTATCTACCCTTCCCCTCTCAATTTATTCTCTGTATCTATCTAATAATAAAAATAAATGAATAAATAAATAAATTCAGCATAACAAATCAATGGTGTTTCTTTCAAACATTGAAGTTATCTATTTCTCACTCTTCTATATTTACATTCACTGTCTAGAAGCCTTTGTTGAAGCCTATTATTTTCCCTCTGTTCCTCCATAATATTAATAATTAAACACTGATAATCCTTGAATCTATTTTTCCAAGTCAACTGCATCTTTTTGGGACAGAAAGAAACTAAAGCATCTCTCTGCTTTACAACACATGGTGTCTAGGATAGAAGTGGGTGCCTTACCTCTTGTGATCCACCAGGTGGATCACTTCCTTGGTCACTATTTTTCTTTCAACAATATTGCAAATCTCCCATTTTGTAACTACAACATCTCTACTGCACAGTTAAGCAAGGCACATGCAGGTTAAGAATTACACCTTAGGATGTGAGAGTTATTTGCCTGTGAAATCTGTCACCCCATTGATCTCCAGGGTTGACTCCCCTGATCAATCTGGCTAGACAGGTGTCCCCTTTATCCCTCACCACTCAATGTGTGTCCTTCCCTGAGTACAAGGTTGAAGAGATTGACCTTCCCCAAATAGAGACAGACCGGGTGTTCCGTGGAGGGTGTATAACAGATGTGCTCACCTGCCAGAACCTCTAAACAAGCTCTCAAGAATCACACCCTAAATCCACAGCCACTAAAATGGACAAGCAAGTGAACTCTAAACAATGCACCTGCACATCTGGTCCTCTTAAACTATTCAGAAGAAACTGATTTAATTATAGTTTCTCATTCCACACATGTATTGTATCACCATATCTTGTCCATGTTAATGTATTTCTATCATTTAAATATTTTCAATTTTCTCCTTCTCACTTGCTCCTTTCCAAGTCAAACAAT
>NW_026648001.1:0-24511 GCF_950295315.1 Erinaceus europaeus | reverse complement strand
TCACGCTCAGATGGGGTGTTTTTGCCAGTCAAAGGTCTGCACAGCACACTAGGGATTGGGCGGCAGGAGACCCAAATGTTACAATGTAGATGGACTGTTTGCAGTTCTTGCTCCCCAGGACATTGGACTGTCTCAACTCCCTCCCCTACAGCATGAAAAAAAGACTCTTGACAACCTTGGAGCAAATGGAGTGGGGGTGAGGGGAGCTGTTTGCATGTGTGCGCTGCTGATGCCCAGGTGTCTGTGGGGGGGCCGTGGCACAGGCTGTACGGGGGCTAGGGGGCAGAAGGAGACTGTTTGAGAGGCAGGCTACAGGCAGGGGAGCCCGTGAGTGTGTGCAGGGCTGTGTGTGTGGGTGTGGTGGCAGGGGGTAAGGGCAGGTCCCCCTCTGGATGGTGAGATGGCAGCTGGGCTGGCCCTGGGCCCTCAGGGCTGAAGGGCAGAAGCAGGGTGGCAGTAAAGTAGCACAGGGAAGCACACAGTAGATGTTAGTTGGGGAGCTGGGGGACAGAGGGCAAGGGGAAAGGGGGCATCCTTGAGGAGGGGTATGGACTAGAGAGTGGGGGGAGCTGGAGGCATGGAAGGTCCCAGGAATCAGGGACTGACAGGAACAGATTCCTGCACCCACCCACTGGATAGAAGCTGCAGCAGCCAGAGCAGCAGCCCTGGCTTGCCTAGGCCAAGGGCCCTGATTGAGTCCCTCTGAGGATGAGGAAGAAGAGGAGGAGGTAGAGGAGGAGGAGGAGGAGAAGGAGGAGGAGGATGAGGAGGAGGAGGAGGAGGAAGAGGAGGAGGAAGAAGAGGAGGAGGAGTAGGAGGGGCAGGAGGGCAGCTGTCAGTAGGCAACGGGATTAATAGAGGCCTCCATTACGGAGGCAGGTGTCCAGGCAGGCACCCACCAACCCTCAGGGGCAGCTCAGGGCACCCAGGGACCTGGTGTGGGTATCTCTGGGGCGGGAACTGTCAGTCAGTCAGCAAGACTGTGTGTCAGTGCACATGGTGGGACAGGGGCCTGGCGGACCTTGGTCCCCAGCCCTGGGCTGTCAGATGTCAGCCCCATGCCCAGACACACACCAATCTGCCCATAGCCCCTTGTCCCGGCCGAACAGCACCTGCTTTGCCCTGGGGCTCTGGCTCTGGTGGCTGGCCACCACCCCTCAGGTCAAGTTCAGCGTGGGGGTCATGGCTGCTGGTCAACTGGATGGGCAGGGTCCCCGTAGCCTAGCAACCACAGGAGCCCTCTGTGATGTCCTAGCCCCTGGCAATCTGTGCTGGCCACACTGGCACTGGGTAGCCCAACTGCCCTGCCACTAGGTGAGGCAACAGCGCCCAGACGCCTGGGCCCTGACACAGAGGGACGGAAGGATGGGGAGACAGTGCTGACCGAAGAGGGACCTCAGGGCTGGCAGCCAAGAGAAGACAGATGGAGGTGTGCCCGGGATCCAGGGAGCCCAGGCCAGAGCTGCCTGCATGCCTGCCTGCCTTCCTGGATGTCTGTATGCTGCCTTTGTCCAGGTAGGTTTCTCAGGTCCCCTCCACTCCTGTCCTCTCCTGTCCTCTCCTGTCCTCACCATCCTCTCCCCTCTCCTCTCCTCTGCACTTTGCTTCTCTCCTTTGTCTGTCCTCTCTTCCAGGTGCCCTGCTCACCGGCTCCAGCACTTGTGATGGTTCTCCAGTGACAGCTGTTCGCATCCCCTTCCACCCCCTGCCTGCCCCTAATGTGACCCAGCTCACAGGGTCTCCGGCTCACTCCACCCAAACCCACACGCCCCAACACATTCCCTGGTTCAGCCTCTCTGCCCTTTTCAGCCAAACTGGCCCCTTTGTAACCTACCTGTGCATCATTGATTCTCTTCACCATTCAAGGAGAGATCTCCTTTTGTACTTAGCTTGGTTGACTGCTGGATGGATGGATGGATGGATGGATGGATGGATATATGGATAGATGGATGGGTGGATGGATGGATGGACAGGTCAATGGATCGGTTTTGTAGAGGGAGAGTACCATCTAGGTGTACTGGAGACCCCTGGTGTCAGATCCTTAGTCAATGTCAAATGTAAAACATTAATTCAACAATAACAAAAATGAGTAAGCACCTAAATAAATAAACAAATAAATAAATATAAAATCTGTGTTAAAAATACATGGTGTCTTTGCCTTTCTGCATATGGAATGCTGTGAGGATCTTAACAAGGAAAGCATTTTCCTGAGTAGCCCATTTGAAGTCGTGGCATATTTCCTTTTCCTTTTTCTTTTATTACTTTCTATTTTCTTGATTATTCACTGGAATAAATAGATAGGAATTGAGAGGGAAGGGAGGGAGAGAGAGTTTGAGACACAGAGAGAAACACCTGCAGCACTTCTGCACCACTTGTAAAGATTTCCCCTGGCAGGTGGGGACCAGGGTGTTGAAGCCCAGTCCTCCTGCATTGTAACATGAGTGCTTAACTGGGTGTGGCACCACCTGGTACCCTTGAAGGGGCACTTTTTTTTAGCAATGAAAAGAAATTCTCGTGGCAAGGTAATAAATAAATGAAGAAGTAATTAAAAGTGCATTTACATTAACTCAGTGGAAACACACTGGGACATATAAGTCTCTGTTACCTGTATTACTTCTTCATTTATGGATTGATTGCCTCAAGGGGTTATTGCCACAGCTGAGTGCCTGCACCACGAATAATCCACAGCTCCTGCACTCCATTTGTTCCCCTTTCGCTGCCCTTGTTGCTTGGTCACTGTGGTGGTTATTGTTGTTGTTGTTGTTGTTGTTGTTGTTGTTACTGACCTTGCATCTGACAGACACAAAAGGAGAGAGCAGAGGAAATACAGGGTGGGAGAGAAAGATAGAACTCCTAAAGACCTGCTTCACCCCCTGTAAAGCGACTCCCCGGCAGGTGGTGGTCTGGGGGCCAGACCCCAGATCCTTCCACCTGTCCCCTTTTCGTGAGCGCCACAAGCCCTTAACCCTCTGACATACCGCCAAACCTCCCTGGATTTACTTTTGAAGGCAATATGACCTGCCTCGTTTTGAATCCTCATTATCCTGAGGGTCAGTGCTGGAGACAGTTTCATGACACGACACACGGAGATCTCTGGTATCAGAGAGCACCTGGAACAGCAGCTGGGGCTCTAGTGCCAGGGCAGGAGCAACTCCTCATCCACCCTCCACGGAGTCCACCTGCCTGCACTTTGGTCCTTTTCCCTCCAAAAAAGATTTTTCCCTTTTTTCACTTTGAAACTGGCAGCAGACAGGTTACCCAGGCAGGGCGAAAAAAATAAAAAGCCTTTTTTTTTTTTTTTTTTTTTTTTTTTTTTTTAAACCGAAGTGAATGACCATCTTCTGGAAAGTATAGGTTTTGAACCTGAAAACTCTGTCTGTCTGTCTCTTAGTCCACAGAAAGAGCCACTAGCCCAGCCAGATCTCACGCTCAGATGGGGTGTTTTTGCCAGTCAAAGGTCTGCACAGCACACTAGGGATTGGGCGGCAGGAGACCCAAATGTTACAATGTAGATGGACTGTTTGCAGTTCTTGCTCCCCAGGACATTGGACTGTCTCAACTCCCTCCCCTACAGCATGAAAAAAAGACTCTTGACAACCTTGGAGCAAATGGAGTGGGGGTGAGGGGAGCTGTTTGCATGTGTGCGCTGCTGATGCCCAGGTGTCTGTGGGGGGGCCGTGGCACAGGCTGTACGGGGGCTAGGGGGCAGAAGGAGACTGTTTGAGAGGCAGGCTACAGGCAGGGGAGCCCGTGAGTGTGTGCAGGGCTGTGTGTGTGGGTGTGGTGGCAGGGGGTAAGGGCAGGTCCCCCTCTGGATGGTGAGATGGCAGCTGGGCTGGCCCTGGGCCCTCAGGGCTGAAGGGCAGAAGCAGGGTGGCAGTAAAGTAGCACAGGGAAGCACACAGTAGATGTTAGTTGGGGAGCTGGGGGACAGAGGGCAAGGGGAAAGGGGGCATCCTTGAGGAGGGGTATGGACTAGAGAGTGGGGGGAGCTGGAGGCATGGAAGGTCCCAGGAATCAGGGACTGACAGGAACAGATTCCTGCACCCACCCACTGGATAGAAGCTGCAGCAGCCAGAGCAGCAGCCCTGGCTTGCCTAGGCCAAGGGCCCTGATTGAGTCCCTCTGAGGATGAGGAAGAAGAGGAGGAGGTAGAGGAGGAGGAGGAGGAGAAGGAGGAGGAGGATGAGGAGGAGGAGGAGGAGGAAGAGGAGGAGGAAGAAGAGGAGGAGGAGTAGGAGGGGCAGGAGGGCAGCTGTCAGTAGGCAACGGGATTAATAGAGGCCTCCATTACGGAGGCAGGTGTCCAGGCAGGCACCCACCAACCCTCAGGGGCAGCTCAGGGCACCCAGGGACCTGGTGTGGGTATCTCTGGGGCGGGAACTGTCAGTCAGTCAGCAAGACTGTGTGTCAGTGCACATGGTGGGACAGGGGCCTGGCGGACCTTGGTCCCCAGCCCTGGGCTGTCAGATGTCAGCCCCATGCCCAGACACACACCAATCTGCCCATAGCCCCTTGTCCCGGCCGAACAGCACCTGCTTTGCCCTGGGGCTCTGGCTCTGGTGGCTGGCCACCACCCCTCAGGTCAAGTTCAGCGTGGGGGTCATGGCTGCTGGTCAACTGGATGGGCAGGGTCCCCGTAGCCTAGCAACCACAGGAGCCCTCTGTGATGTCCTAGCCCCTGGCAATCTGTGCTGGCCACACTGGCACTGGGTAGCCCAACTGCCCTGCCACTAGGTGAGGCAACAGCGCCCAGACGCCTGGGCCCTGACACAGAGGGACGGAAGGATGGGGAGACAGTGCTGACCGAAGAGGGACCTCAGGGCTGGCAGCCAAGAGAAGACAGATGGAGGTGTGCCCGGGATCCAGGGAGCCCAGGCCAGAGCTGCCTGCATGCCTGCCTGCCTTCCTGGATGTCTGTATGCTGCCTTTGTCCAGGTAGGTTTCTCAGGTCCCCTCCACTCCTGTCCTCTCCTGTCCTCTCCTGTCCTCACCATCCTCTCCCCTCTCCTCTCCTCTGCACTTTGCTTCTCTCCTTTGTCTGTCCTCTCTTCCAGGTGCCCTGCTCACCGGCTCCAGCACTTGTGATGGTTCTCCAGTGACAGCTGTTCGCATCCCCTTCCACCCCCTGCCTGCCCCTAATGTGACCCAGCTCACAGGGTCTCCGGCTCACTCCACCCAAACCCACACGCCCCAACACATTCCCTGGTTCAGCCTCTCTGCCCTTTTCAGCCAAACTGGCCCCTTTGTAACCTACCTGTGCATCATTGATTCTCTTCACCATTCAAGGAGAGATCTCCTTTTGTACTTAGCTTGGTTGACTGCTGGATGGATGGATGGATGGATGGATGGATGGATATATGGATAGATGGATGGGTGGATGGATGGATGGACAGGTCAATGGATCGGTTTTGTAGAGGGAGAGTACCATCTAGGTGTACTGGAGACCCCTGGTGTCAGATCCTTAGTCAATGTCAAATGTAAAACATTAATTCAACAATAACAAAAATGAGTAAGCACCTAAATAAATAAACAAATAAATAAATATAAAATCTGTGTTAAAAATACATGGTGTCTTTGCCTTTCTGCATATGGAATGCTGTGAGGATCTTAACAAGGAAAGCATTTTCCTGAGTAGCCCATTTGAAGTCGTGGCATATTTCCTTTTCCTTTTTCTTTTATTACTTTCTATTTTCTTGATTATTCACTGGAATAAATAGATAGGAATTGAGAGGGAAGGGAGGGAGAGAGAGTTTGAGACACAGAGAGAAACACCTGCAGCACTTCTGCACCACTTGTAAAGATTTCCCCTGGCAGGTGGGGACCAGGGTGTTGAAGCCCAGTCCTCCTGCATTGTAACATGAGTGCTTAACTGGGTGTGGCACCACCTGGTACCCTTGAAGGGGCACTTTTTTTTAGCAATGAAAAGAAATTCTCGTGGCAAGGTAATAAATAAATGAAGAAGTAATTAAAAGTGCATTTACATTAACTCAGTGGAAACACACTGGGACATATAAGTCTCTGTTACCTGTATTACTTCTTCATTTATGGATTGATTGCCTCAAGGGGTTATTGCCACAGCTGAGTGCCTGCACCACGAATAATCCACAGCTCCTGCACTCCATTTGTTCCCCTTTCGCTGCCCTTGTTGCTTGGTCACTGTGGTGGTTATTGTTGTTGTTGTTGTTGTTGTTGTTGTTGTTACTGACCTTGCATCTGACAGACACAAAAGGAGAGAGCAGAGGAAATACAGGGTGGGAGAGAAAGATAGAACTCCTAAAGACCTGCTTCACCCCCTGTAAAGCGACTCCCCGGCAGGTGGTGGTCTGGGGGCCAGACCCCAGATCCTTCCACCTGTCCCCTTTTCGTGAGCGCCACAAGCCCTTAACCCTCTGACATACCGCCAAACCTCCCTGGATTTACTTTTGAAGGCAATATGACCTGCCTCGTTTTGAATCCTCATTATCCTGAGGGTCAGTGCTGGAGACAGTTTCATGACACGACACACGGAGATCTCTGGTATCAGAGAGCACCTGGAACAGCAGCTGGGGCTCTAGTGCCAGGGCAGGAGCAACTCCTCATCCACCCTCCACGGAGTCCACCTGCCTGCACTTTGGTCCTTTTCCCTCCAAAAAAGATTTTTCCCTTTTTTCACTTTGAAACTGGCAGCAGACAGGTTACCCAGGCAGGGCGAAAAAAATAAAAAGCCTTTTTTTTTTTTTTTTTTTTTTTTTTTTTTTTAAACCGAAGTGAATGACCATCTTCTGGAAAGTATAGGTTTTGAACCTGAAAACTCTGTCTGTCTGTCTCTTAGTCCACAGAAAGAGCCACTAGCCCAGCCAGATCTCACGCTCAGATGGGGTGTTTTTGCCAGTCAAAGGTCTGCACAGCACACTAGGGATTGGGCGGCAGGAGACCCAAATGTTACAATGTAGATGGACTGTTTGCAGTTCTTGCTCCCCAGGACATTGGACTGTCTCAACTCCCTCCCCTACAGCATGAAAAAAAGACTCTTGACAACCTTGGAGCAAATGGAGTGGGGGTGAGGGGAGCTGTTTGCATGTGTGCGCTGCTGATGCCCAGGTGTCTGTGGGGGGGCCGTGGCACAGGCTGTACGGGGGCTAGGGGGCAGAAGGAGACTGTTTGAGAGGCAGGCTACAGGCAGGGGAGCCCGTGAGTGTGTGCAGGGCTGTGTGTGTGGGTGTGGTGGCAGGGGGTAAGGGCAGGTCCCCCTCTGGATGGTGAGATGGCAGCTGGGCTGGCCCTGGGCCCTCAGGGCTGAAGGGCAGAAGCAGGGTGGCAGTAAAGTAGCACAGGGAAGCACACAGTAGATGTTAGTTGGGGAGCTGGGGGACAGAGGGCAAGGGGAAAGGGGGCATCCTTGAGGAGGGGTATGGACTAGAGAGTGGGGGGAGCTGGAGGCATGGAAGGTCCCAGGAATCAGGGACTGACAGGAACAGATTCCTGCACCCACCCACTGGATAGAAGCTGCAGCAGCCAGAGCAGCAGCCCTGGCTTGCCTAGGCCAAGGGCCCTGATTGAGTCCCTCTGAGGATGAGGAAGAAGAGGAGGAGGTAGAGGAGGAGGAGGAGGAGAAGGAGGAGGAGGATGAGGAGGAGGAGGAGGAGGAAGAGGAGGAGGAAGAAGAGGAGGAGGAGTAGGAGGGGCAGGAGGGCAGCTGTCAGTAGGCAACGGGATTAATAGAGGCCTCCATTACGGAGGCAGGTGTCCAGGCAGGCACCCACCAACCCTCAGGGGCAGCTCAGGGCACCCAGGGACCTGGTGTGGGTATCTCTGGGGCGGGAACTGTCAGTCAGTCAGCAAGACTGTGTGTCAGTGCACATGGTGGGACAGGGGCCTGGCGGACCTTGGTCCCCAGCCCTGGGCTGTCAGATGTCAGCCCCATGCCCAGACACACACCAATCTGCCCATAGCCCCTTGTCCCGGCCGAACAGCACCTGCTTTGCCCTGGGGCTCTGGCTCTGGTGGCTGGCCACCACCCCTCAGGTCAAGTTCAGCGTGGGGGTCATGGCTGCTGGTCAACTGGATGGGCAGGGTCCCCGTAGCCTAGCAACCACAGGAGCCCTCTGTGATGTCCTAGCCCCTGGCAATCTGTGCTGGCCACACTGGCACTGGGTAGCCCAACTGCCCTGCCACTAGGTGAGGCAACAGCGCCCAGACGCCTGGGCCCTGACACAGAGGGACGGAAGGATGGGGAGACAGTGCTGACCGAAGAGGGACCTCAGGGCTGGCAGCCAAGAGAAGACAGATGGAGGTGTGCCCGGGATCCAGGGAGCCCAGGCCAGAGCTGCCTGCATGCCTGCCTGCCTTCCTGGATGTCTGTATGCTGCCTTTGTCCAGGTAGGTTTCTCAGGTCCCCTCCACTCCTGTCCTCTCCTGTCCTCTCCTGTCCTCACCATCCTCTCCCCTCTCCTCTCCTCTGCACTTTGCTTCTCTCCTTTGTCTGTCCTCTCTTCCAGGTGCCCTGCTCACCGGCTCCAGCACTTGTGATGGTTCTCCAGTGACAGCTGTTCGCATCCCCTTCCACCCCCTGCCTGCCCCTAATGTGACCCAGCTCACAGGGTCTCCGGCTCACTCCACCCAAACCCACACGCCCCAACACATTCCCTGGTTCAGCCTCTCTGCCCTTTTCAGCCAAACTGGCCCCTTTGCAACCTACCTGTGCATCATTGATTCTCTTCACCATTCAAGGAGAGATCTCCTTTTGTACTTAGCTTGGTTGACTGCTGGATGGATGGATGGATGGATGGATGGATGGATATATGGATAGATGGATGGGTGGATGGATGGATGGACAGGTCAATGGATCGGTTTTGTAGAGGGAGAGTACCATCTAGGTGTACTGGAGACCCCTGGTGTCAGATCCTTAGTCAATGTCAAATGTAAAACATTAATTCAACAATAACAAAAATGAGTAAGCACCTAAATAAATAAACAAATAAATAAATATAAAATCTGTGTTAAAAATACATGGTGTCTTTGCCTTTCTGCATATGGAATGCTGTGAGGATCTTAACAAGGAAAGCATTTTCCTGAGTAGCCCATTTGAAGTCGTGGCATATTTCCTTTTCCTTTTTCTTTTATTACTTTCTATTTTCTTGATTATTCACTGGAATAAATAGATAGGAATTGAGAGGGAAGGGAGGGAGAGAGAGTTTGAGACACAGAGAGAAACACCTGCAGCACTTCTGCACCACTTGTAAAGATTTCCCCTGGCAGGTGGGGACCAGGGTGTTGAAGCCCAGTCCTCCTGCATTGTAACATGAGTGCTTAACTGGGTGTGGCACCACCTGGTACCCTTGAAGGGGCACTTTTTTTTAGCAATGAAAAGAAATTCTCGTGGCAAGGTAATAAATAAATGAAGAAGTAATTAAAAGTGCATTTACATTAACTCAGTGGAAACACACTGGGACATATAAGTCTCTGTTACCTGTATTACTTCTTCATTTATGGATTGATTGCCTCAAGGGGTTATTGCCACAGCTGAGTGCCTGCACCACGAATAATCCACAGCTCCTGCACTCCATTTGTTCCCCTTTCGCTGCCCTTGTTGCTTGGTCACTGTGGTGGTTATTGTTGTTGTTGTTGTTGTTGTTGTTGTTGTTACTGACCTTGCATCTGACAGACACAAAAGGAGAGAGCAGAGGAAATACAGGGTGGGAGAGAAAGATAGAACTCCTAAAGACCTGCTTCACCCCCTGTAAAGCGACTCCCCGGCAGGTGGTGGTCTGGGGGCCAGACCCCAGATCCTTCCACCTGTCCCCTTTTCGTGAGCGCCACAAGCCCTTAACCCTCTGACATACCGCCAAACCTCCCTGGATTTACTTTTGAAGGCAATATGACCTGCCTCGTTTTGAATCCTCATTATCCTGAGGGTCAGTGCTGGAGACAGTTTCATGACACGACACACGGAGATCTCTGGTATCAGAGAGCACCTGGAACAGCAGCTGGGGCTCTAGTGCCAGGGCAGGAGCAACTCCTCATCCACCCTCCACGGAGTCCACCTGCCTGCACTTTGGTCCTTTTCCCTCCAAAAAAGATTTTTCCCTTTTTTCACTTTGAAACTGGCAGCAGACAGGTTACCCAGGCAGGGCGAAAAAAATAAAAAGCCTTTTTTTTTTTTTTTTTTTTTTTTTTTAAACCGAAGTGAATGACCATCTTCTGGAAAGTATAGGTTTTGAACCTGAAAACTCTGTCTGTCTGTCTCTTAGTCCACAGAAAGAGCCACTAGCCCAGCCAGATCTCACGCTCAGATGGGGTGTTTTTGCCAGTCAAAGGTCTGCACAGCACACTAGGGATTGGGCGGCAGGAGACCCAAATGTTACAATGTAGATGGACTGTTTGCAGTTCTTGCTCCCCAGGACATTGGACTGTCTCAACTCCCTCCCCTACAGCATGAAAAAAAGACTCTTGACAACCTTGGAGCAAATGGAGTGGGGGTGAGGGGAGCTGTTTGCATGTGTGCGCTGCTGATGCCCAGGTGTCTGTGGGGGGGCCGTGGCACAGGCTGTACGGGGGCTAGGGGGCAGAAGGAGACTGTTTGAGAGGCAGGCTACAGGCAGGGGAGCCCGTGAGTGTGTGCAGGGCTGTGTGTGTGGGTGTGGTGGCAGGGGGTAAGGGCAGGTCCCCCTCTGGATGGTGAGATGGCAGCTGGGCTGGCCCTGGGCCCTCAGGGCTGAAGGGCAGAAGCAGGGTGGCAGTAAAGTAGCACAGGGAAGCACACAGTAGATGTTAGTTGGGGAGCTGGGGGACAGAGGGCAAGGGGAAAGGGGGCATCCTTGAGGAGGGGTATGGACTAGAGAGTGGGGGGAGCTGGAGGCATGGAAGGTCCCAGGAATCAGGGACTGACAGGAACAGATTCCTGCACCCACCCACTGGATAGAAGCTGCAGCAGCCAGAGCAGCAGCCCTGGCTTGCCTAGGCCAAGGGCCCTGATTGAGTCCCTCTGAGGATGAGGAAGAAGAGGAGGAGGTAGAGGAGGAGGAGGAGGAGAAGGAGGAGGAGGATGAGGAGGAGGAGGAGGAGGAAGAGGAGGAGGAAGAAGAGGAGGAGGAGTAGGAGGGGCAGGAGGGCAGCTGTCAGTAGGCAACGGGATTAATAGAGGCCTCCATTACGGAGGCAGGTGTCCAGGCAGGCACCCACCAACCCTCAGGGGCAGCTCAGGCACCCAGGGACCTGGTGTGGGTATCTCTGGGGCGGGAACTGTCAGTCAGTCAGCAAGACTGTGTGTCAGTGCACATGGTGGGACAGGGGCCTGGCGGACCTTGGTCCCCAGCCCTGGGCTGTCAGATGTCAGCCCCATGCCCAGACACACACCAATCTGCCCATAGCCCCTTGTCCCGGCCGAACAGCACCTGCTTTGCCCTGGGGCTCTGGCTCTGGTGGCTGGCCACCACCCCTCAGGTCAAGTTCAGCGTGGGGGTCATGGCTGCTGGTCAACTGGATGGGCAGGGTCCCCGTAGCCTAGCAACCACAGGAGCCCTCTGTGATGTCCTAGCCCCTGGCAATCTGTGCTGGCCACACTGGCACTGGGTAGCCCAACTGCCCTGCCACTAGGTGAGGCAACAGCGCCCAGACGCCTGGGCCCTGACACAGAGGGACGGAAGGATGGGGAGACAGTGCTGACCGAAGAGGGACCTCAGGGCTGGCAGCCAAGAGAAGACAGATGGAGGTGTGCCCGGGATCCAGGGAGCCCAGGCCAGAGCTGCCTGCATGCCTGCCTGCCTTCCTGGATGTCTGTATGCTGCCTTTGTCCAGGTAGGTTTCTCAGGTCCCCTCCACTCCTGTCCTCTCCTGTCCTCTCCTGTCCTCACCATCCTCTCCCCTCTCCTCTCCTCTGCACTTTGCTTCTCTCCTTTGTCTGTCCTCTCTTCCAGGTGCCCTGCTCACCGGCTCCAGCACTTGTGATGGTTCTCCAGTGACAGCTGTTCGCATCCCCTTCCACCCCCTGCCTGCCCCTAATGTGACCCAGCTCACAGGGTCTCCGGCTCACTCCACCCAAACCCACACGCCCCAACACATTCCCTGGTTCAGCCTCTCTGCCCTTTTCAGCCAAACTGGCCCCTTTGTAACCTACCTGTGCATCATTGATTCTCTTCACCATTCAAGGAGAGATCTCCTTTTGTACTTAGCTTGGTTGACTGCTGGATGGATGGATGGATGGATGGATGGATGGATATATGGATAGATGGATGGGTGGATGGATGGATGGACAGGTCAATGGATCGGTTTTGTAGAGGGAGAGTACCATCTAGGTGTACTGGAGACCCCTGGTGTCAGATCCTTAGTCAATGTCAAATGTAAAACATTAATTCAACAATAACAAAAATGAGTAAGCACCTAAATAAATAAACAAATAAATAAATATAAAATCTGTGTTAAAAATACATGGTGTCTTTGCCTTTCTGCATATGGAATGCTGTGAGGATCTTAACAAGGAAAGCATTTTCCTGAGTAGCCCATTTGAAGTCGTGGCATATTTCCTTTTCCTTTTTCTTTTATTACTTTCTATTTTCTTGATTATTCACTGGAATAAATAGATAGGAATTGAGAGGGAAGGGAGGGAGAGAGAGTTTGAGACACAGAGAGAAACACCTGCAGCACTTCTGCACCACTTGTAAAGATTTCCCCTGGCAGGTGGGGACCAGGGTGTTGAAGCCCAGTCCTCCTGCATTGTAACATGAGTGCTTAACTGGGTGTGGCACCACCTGGTACCCTTGAAGGGGCACTTTTTTTTAGCAATGAAAAGAAATTCTCGTGGCAAGGTAATAAATAAATGAAGAAGTAATTAAAAGTGCATTTACATTAACTCAGTGGAAACACACTGGGACATATAAGTCTCTGTTACCTGTATTACTTCTTCATTTATGGATTGATTGCCTCAAGGGGTTATTGCCACAGCTGAGTGCCTGCACCACGAATAATCCACAGCTCCTGCACTCCATTTGTTCCCCTTTCGCTGCCCTTGTTGCTTGGTCACTGTGGTGGTTATTGTTGTTGTTGTTGTTGTTGTTGTTGTTGTTACTGACCTTGCATCTGACAGACACAAAAGGAGAGAGCAGAGGAAATACAGGGTGGGAGAGAAAGATAGAACTCCTAAAGACCTGCTTCACCCCCTGTAAAGCGACTCCCCGGCAGGTGGTGGTCTGGGGGCCAGACCCCAGATCCTTCCACCTGTCCCCTTTTCGTGAGCGCCACAAGCCCTTAACCCTCTGACATACCGCCAAACCTCCCTGGATTTACTTTTGAAGGCAATATGACCTGCCTCGTTTTGAATCCTCATTATCCTGAGGGTCAGTGCTGGAGACAGTTTCATGACACGACACACGGAGATCTCTGGTATCAGAGAGCACCTGGAACAGCAGCTGGGGCTCTAGTGCCAGGGCAGGAGCAACTCCTCATCCACCCTCCACGGAGTCCACCTGCCTGCACTTTGGTCCTTTTCCCTCCAAAAAAGATTTTTCCCTTTTTTCACTTTGAAACTGGCAGCAGACAGGTTACCCAGGCAGGGCGAAAAAAATAAAAAGCCTTTTTTTTTTTTTTTTTTTTTTTTTTTTAAACCGAAGTGAATGACCATCTTCTGGAAAGTATAGGTTTTGAACCTGAAAACTCTGTCTGTCTGTCTCTTAGTCCACAGAAAGAGCCACTAGCCCAGCCAGATCTCACGCTCAGATGGGGTGTTTTTGCCAGTCAAAGGTCTGCACAGCACACTAGGGATTGGGCGGCAGGAGACCCAAATGTTACAATGTAGATGGACTGTTTGCAGTTCTTGCTCCCCAGGACATTGGACTGTCTCAACTCCCTCCCCTACAGCATGAAAAAAAGACTCTTGACAACCTTGGAGCAAATGGAGTGGGGGTGAGGGGAGCTGTTTGCATGTGTGCGCTGCTGATGCCCAGGTGTCTGTGGGGGGGCCGTGGCACAGGCTGTACGGGGGCTAGGGGGCAGAAGGAGACTGTTTGAGAGGCAGGCTACAGGCAGGGGAGCCCGTGAGTGTGTGCAGGGCTGTGTGTGTGGGTGTGGTGGCAGGGGGTAAGGGCAGGTCCCCCTCTGGATGGTGAGATGGCAGCTGGGCTGGCCCTGGGCCCTCAGGGCTGAAGGGCAGAAGCAGGGTGGCAGTAAAGTAGCACAGGGAAGCACACAGTAGATGTTAGTTGGGGAGCTGGGGGACAGAGGGCAAGGGGAAAGGGGGCATCCTTGAGGAGGGGTATGGACTAGAGAGTGGGGGGAGCTGGAGGCATGGAAGGTCCCAGGAATCAGGGACTGACAGGAACAGATTCCTGCACCCACCCACTGGATAGAAGCTGCAGCAGCCAGAGCAGCAGCCCTGGCTTGCCTAGGCCAAGGGCCCTGATTGAGTCCCTCTGAGGATGAGGAAGAAGAGGAGGAGGTAGAGGAGGAGGAGGAGGAGAAGGAGGAGGAGGATGAGGAGGAGGAGGAGGAGGAAGAGGAGGAGGAAGAAGAGGAGGAGGAGTAGGAGGGGCAGGAGGGCAGCTGTCAGTAGGCAACGGGATTAATAGAGGCCTCCATTACGGAGGCAGGTGTCCAGGCAGGCACCCACCAACCCTCAGGGGCAGCTCAGGGCACCCAGGGACCTGGTGTGGGTATCTCTGGGGCGGGAACTGTCAGTCAGTCAGCAAGACTGTGTGTCAGTGCACATGGTGGGACAGGGGCCTGGCGGACCTTGGTCCCCAGCCCTGGGCTGTCAGATGTCAGCCCCATGCCCAGACACACACCAATCTGCCCATAGCCCCTTGTCCCGGCCGAACAGCACCTGCTTTGCCCTGGGGCTCTGGCTCTGGTGGCTGGCCACCACCCCTCAGGTCAAGTTCAGCGTGGGGGTCATGGCTGCTGGTCAACTGGATGGGCAGGGTCCCCGTAGCCTAGCAACCACAGGAGCCCTCTGTGATGTCCTAGCCCCTGGCAATCTGTGCTGGCCACACTGGCACTGGGTAGCCCAACTGCCCTGCCACTAGGTGAGGCAACAGCGCCCAGACGCCTGGGCCCTGACACAGAGGGACGGAAGGATGGGGAGACAGTGCTGACCGAAGAGGGACCTCAGGGCTGGCAGCCAAGAGAAGACAGATGGAGGTGTGCCCGGGATCCAGGGAGCCCAGGCCAGAGCTGCCTGCATGCCTGCCTGCCTTCCTGGATGTCTGTATGCTGCCTTTGTCCAGGTAGGTTTCTCAGGTCCCCTCCACTCCTGTCCTCTCCTGTCCTCTCCTGTCCTCACCATCCTCTCCCCTCTCCTCTCCTCTGCACTTTGCTTCTCTCCTTTGTCTGTCCTCTCTTCCAGGTGCCCTGCTCACCGGCTCCAGCACTTGTGATGGTTCTCCAGTGACAGCTGTTCGCATCCCCTTCCACCCCCTGCCTGCCCCTAATGTGACCCAGCTCACAGGGTCTCCGGCTCACTCCACCCAAACCCACACGCCCCAACACATTCCCTGGTTCAGCCTCTCTGCCCTTTTCAGCCAAACTGGCCCCTTTGCAACCTACCTGTGCATCATTGATTCTCTTCACCATTCAAGGAGAGATCTCCTTTTGTACTTAGCTTGGTTGACTGCTGGATGGATGGATGGATGGATGGATGGATGGATATATGGATAGATGGATGGGTGGATGGATGGATGGACAGGTCAATGGATCGGTTTTGTAGAGGGAGAGTACCATCTAGGTGTACTGGAGACCCCTGGTGTCAGATCCTTAGTCAATGTCAAATGTAAAACATTAATTCAACAATAACAAAAATGAGTAAGCACCTAAATAAATAAACAAATAAATAAATATAAAATCTGTGTTAAAAATACATGGTGTCTTTGCCTTTCTGCATATGGAATGCTGTGAGGATCTTAACAAGGAAAGCATTTTCCTGAGTAGCCCATTTGAAGTCGTGGCATATTTCCTTTTCCTTTTTCTTTTATTACTTTCTATTTTCTTGATTATTCACTGGAATAAATAGATAGGAATTGAGAGGGAAGGGAGGGAGAGAGAGTTTGAGACACAGAGAGAAACACCTGCAGCACTTCTGCACCACTTGTAAAGATTTCCCCTGGCAGGTGGGGACCAGGGTGTTGAAGCCCAGTCCTCCTGCATTGTAACATGAGTGCTTAACTGGGTGTGGCACCACCTGGTACCCTTGAAGGGGCACTTTTTTTTAGCAATGAAAAGAAATTCTCGTGGCAAGGTAATAAATAAATGAAGAAGTAATTAAAAGTGCATTTACATTAACTCAGTGGAAACACACTGGGACATATAAGTCTCTGTTACCTGTATTACTTCTTCATTTATGGATTGATTGCCTCAAGGGGTTATTGCCACAGCTGAGTGCCTGCACCACGAATAATCCACAGCTCCTGCACTCCATTTGTTCCCCTTTCGCTGCCCTTGTTGCTTGGTCACTGTGGTGGTTATTGTTGTTGTTGTTGTTGTTGTTGTTGTTGTTGTTACTGACCTTGCATCTGACAGACACAAAAGGAGAGAGCAGAGGAAATACAGGGTGGGAGAGAAAGATAGAACTCCTAAAGACCTGCTTCACCCCCTGTAAAGCGACTCCCCGGCAGGTGGTGGTCTGGGGGCCAGACCCCAGATCCTTCCACCTGTCCCCTTTTCGTGAGCGCCACAAGCCCTTAACCCTCTGACATACCGCCAAACCTCCCTGGATTTACTTTTGAAGGCAATATGACCTGCCTCGTTTTGAATCCTCATTATCCTGAGGGTCAGTGCTGGAGACAGTTTCATGACACGACACACGGAGATCTCTGGTATCAGAGAGCACCTGGAACAGCAGCTGGGGCTCTAGTGCCAGGGCAGGAGCAACTCCTCATCCACCCTCCACGGAGTCCACCTGCCTGCACTTTGGTCCTTTTCCCTCCAAAAAAGATTTTTCCCTTTTTTCACTTTGAAACTGGCAGCAGACAGGTTACCCAGGCAGGGCGAAAAAAATAAAAAGCCTTTTTTTTTTTTTTTTTTTTTTTTTTTTTTTAAACCGAAGTGAATGACCATCTTCTGGAAAGTATAGGTTTTGAACCTGAAAACTCTGTCTGTCTGTCTCTTAGTCCACAGAAAGAGCCACTAGCCCAGCCAGATCTCACGCTCAGATGGGGTGTTTTTGCCAGTCAAAGGTCTGCACAGCACACTAGGGATTGGGCGGCAGGAGACCCAAATGTTACAATGTAGATGGACTGTTTGCAGTTCTTGCTCCCCAGGACATTGGACTGTCTCAACTCCCTCCCCTACAGCATGAAAAAAAGACTCTTGACAACCTTGGAGCAAATGGAGTGGGGGTGAGGGGAGCTGTTTGCATGTGTGCGCTGCTGATGCCCAGGTGTCTGTGGGGGGGCCGTGGCACAGGCTGTACGGGGGCTAGGGGGCAGAAGGAGACTGTTTGAGAGGCAGGCTACAGGCAGGGGAGCCCGTGAGTGTGTGCAGGGCTGTGTGTGTGGGTGTGGTGGCAGGGGGTAAGGGCAGGTCCCCCTCTGGATGGTGAGATGGCAGCTGGGCTGGCCCTGGGCCCTCAGGGCTGAAGGGCAGAAGCAGGGTGGCAGTAAAGTAGCACAGGGAAGCACACAGTAGATGTTAGTTGGGGAGCTGGGGGACAGAGGGCAAGGGGAAAGGGGGCATCCTTGAGGAGGGGTATGGACTAGAGAGTGGGGGGAGCTGGAGGCATGGAAGGTCCCAGGAATCAGGGACTGACAGGAACAGATTCCTGCACCCACCCACTGGATAGAAGCTGCAGCAGCCAGAGCAGCAGCCCTGGCTTGCCTAGGCCAAGGGCCCTGATTGAGTCCCTCTGAGGATGAGGAAGAAGAGGAGGAGGTAGAGGAGGAGGAGGAGGAGAAGGAGGAGGAGGATGAGGAGGAGGAGGAGGAGGAAGAGGAGGAGGAAGAAGAGGAGGAGGAGTAGGAGGGGCAGGAGGGCAGCTGTCAGTAGGCAACGGGATTAATAGAGGCCTCCATTACGGAGGCAGGTGTCCAGGCAGGCACCCACCAACACTCAGGGGCAGCTCAGGGCACCCAGGGACCTGGTGTGGGTATCTCTGGGGCGGGAACTGTCAGTCAGTCAGCAAGACTGTGTGTCAGTGCACATGGTGGGACAGGGGCCTGGCGGACCTTGGTCCCCAGCCCTGGGCTGTCAGATGTCAGCCCCATGCCCAGACACACACCAATCTGCCCATAGCCCCTTGTCCCGGCCGAACAGCACCTGCTTTGCCCTGGGGCTCTGGCTCTGGTGGCTGGCCACCACCCCTCAGGTCAAGTTCAGCGTGGGGGTCATGGCTGCTGGTCAACTGGATGGGCAGGGTCCCCCTAGCCTAGCAACCACAGGAGCCCTCTGTGATGTCCTAGCCCCTGGCAATCTGTGCTGGCCACACTGGCACTGGGTAGCCCAACTGCCCTGCCACTAGGTGAGGCAACAGCGCCCAGACGCCTGGGCCCTGACACAGAGGGACGGAAGGATGGGGAGACAGTGCTGACCGAAGAGGGACCTCAGGGCTGGCAGCCAAGAGAAGACAGATGGAGGTGTGCCCGGGATCCAGGGAGCCCAGGCCAGAGCTGCCTGCATGCCTGCCTGCCTTCCTGGATGTCTGTATGCTGCCTTTGTCCAGGTAGGTTTCTCAGGTCCCCTCCACTCCTGTCCTCTCCTGTCCTCTCCTGTCCTCACCATCCTCTCCCCTCTCCTCTCCTCTGCACTTTGCTTCTCTCCTTTGTCTGTCCTCTCTTCCAGGTGCCCTGCTCACCGGCTCCAGCACTTGTGATGGTTCTCCAGTGACAGCTGTTCGCATCCCCTTCCACCCCCTGCCTGCCCCTAATGTGACCCAGCTCACAGGGTCTCCGGCTCACTCCACCCAAACCCACACGCCCCAACACATTCCCTGGTTCAGCCTCTCTGCCCTTTTCAGCCAAACTGGCCCCTTTGTAACCTACCTGTGCATCATTGATTCTCTTCACCATTCAAGGAGAGATCTCCTTTTGTACTTAGCTTGGTTGACTGCTGGATGGATGGATGGATGGATGGATGGATGGATATATGGATAGATGGATGGGTGGATGGATGGATGGACAGGTCAATGGATCGGTTTTGTAGAGGGAGAGTACCATCTAGGTGTACTGGAGACCCCTGGTGTCAGATCCTTAGTCAATGTCAAATGTAAAACATTAATTCAACAATAACAAAAATGAGTAAGCACCTAAATAAATAAACAAATAAATAAATATAAAATCTGTGTTAAAAATACATGGTGTCTTTGCCTTTCTGCATATGGAATGCTGTGAGGATCTTAACAAGGAAAGCATTTTCCTGAGTAGCCCATTTGAAGTCGTGGCATATTTCCTTTTCCTTTTTCTTTTATTACTTTCTATTTTCTTGATTATTCACTGGAATAAATAGATAGGAATTGAGAGGGAAGGGAGGGAGAGAGAGTTTGAGACACAGAGAGAAACACCTGCAGCACTTCTGCACCACTTGTAAAGATTTCCCCTGGCAGGTGGGGACCAGGGTGTTGAAGCCCAGTCCTCCTGCATTGTAACATGAGTGCTTAACTGGGTGTGGCACCACCTGGTACCCTTGAAGGGGCACTTTTTTTTAGCAATGAAAAGAAATTCTCGTGGCAAGGTAATAAATAAATGAAGAAGTAATTAAAAGTGCATTTACATTAACTCAGTGGAAACACACTGGGACATATAAGTCTCTGTTACCTGTATTACTTCTTCATTTATGGATTGATTGCCTCAAGGGGTTATTGCCACAGCTGAGTGCCTGCACCACGAATAATCCACAGCTCCTGCACTCCATTTGTTCCCCTTTCGCTGCCCTTGTTGCTTGGTCACTGTGGTGGTTATTGTTGTTGTTGTTGTTGTTGTTGTTGTTGTTACTGACCTTGCATCTGACAGACACAAAAGGAGAGAGCAGAGGAAATACAGGGTGGGAGAGAAAGATAGAACTCCTAAAGACCTGCTTCACCCCCTGTAAAGCGACTCCCCGGCAGGTGGTGGTCTGGGGGCCAGACCCCAGATCCTTCCACCTGTCCCCTTTTCGTGAGCGCCACAAGCCCTTAACCCTCTGACATACCGCCAAACCTCCCTGGATTTACTTTTGAAGGCAATATGACCTGCCTCGTTTTGAATCCTCATTATCCTGAGGGTCAGTGCTGGAGACAGTTTCATGACACGACACACGGAGATCTCTGGTATCAGAGAGCACCTGGAACAGCAGCTGGGGCTCTAGTGCCAGGGCAGGAGCAACTCCTCATCCACCCTCCACGGAGTCCACCTGCCTGCACTTTGGTCCTTTTCCCTCCAAAAAAGATTTTTCCCTTTTTTCACTTTGAAACTGGCAGCAGACAGGTTACCCAGGCAGGGCGAAAAAAATAAAAAGCCTTTTTTTTTTTTTTTTTTTTTTTTTTTTTTTTTAAACCGAAGTGAATGACCATCTTCTGGAAAGTATAGGTTTTGAACCTGAAAACTCTGTCTGTCTGTCTCTTAGTCCACAGAAAGAGCCACTAGCCCAGCCAGATCTCACGCTCAGATGGGGTGTTTTTGCCAGTCAAAGGTCTGCACAGCACACTAGGGATTGGGCGGCAGGAGACCCAAATGTTACAATGTAGATGGACTGTTTGCAGTTCTTGCTCCCCAGGACATTGGACTGTCTCAACTCCCTCCCCTACAGCATGAAAAAAAGACTCTTGACAACCTTGGAGCAAATGGAGTGGGGGTGAGGGGAGCTGTTTGCATGTGTGCGCTGCTGATGCCCAGGTGTCTGTGGGGGGGCCGTGGCACAGGCTGTACGGGGGCTAGGGGGCAGAAGGAGACTGTTTGAGAGGCAGGCTACAGGCAGGGGAGCCCGTGAGTGTGTGCAGGGCTGTGTGTGTGGGTGTGGTGGCAGGGGGTAAGGGCAGGTCCCCCTCTGGATGGTGAGATGGCAGCTGGGCTGGCCCTGGGCCCTCAGGGCTGAAGGGCAGAAGCAGGGTGGCAGTAAAGTAGCACAGGGAAGCACACAGTAGATGTTAGTTGGGGAGCTGGGGGACAGAGGGCAAGGGGAAAGGGGGCATCCTTGAGGAGGGGTATGGACTAGAGAGTGGGGGGAGCTGGAGGCATGGAAGGTCCCAGGAATCAGGGACTGACAGGAACAGATTCCTGCACCCACCCACTGGATAGAAGCTGCAGCAGCCAGAGCAGCAGCCCTGGCTTGCCTAGGCCAAGGGCCCTGATTGAGTCCCTCTGAGGATGAGGAAGAAGAGGAGGAGGTAGAGGAGGAGGAGGAGGAGAAGGAGGAGGAGGATGAGGAGGAGGAGGAGGAGGAAGAGGAGGAGGAAGAAGAGGAGGAGGAGTAGGAGGGGCAGGAGGGCAGCTGTCAGTAGGCAACGGGATTAATAGAGGCCTCCATTACGGAGGCAGGTGTCCAGGCAGGCACCCACCAACCCTCAGGGGCAGCTCAGGGCACCCAGGGACCTGGTGTGGGTATCTCTGGGGCGGGAACTGTCAGTCAGTCAGCAAGACTGTGTGTCAGTGCACATGGTGGGACAGGGGCCTGGCGGACCTTGGTCCCCAGCCCTGGGCTGTCAGATGTCAGCCCCATGCCCAGACACACACCAATCTGCCCATAGCCCCTTGTCCCGGCCGAACAGCACCTGCTTTGCCCTGGGGCTCTGGCTCTGGTGGCTGGCCACCACCCCTCAGGTCAAGTTCAGCGTGGGGGTCATGGCTGCTGGTCAACTGGATGGGCAGGGTCCCCGTAGCCTAGCAACCACAGGAGCCCTCTGTGATGTCCTAGCCCCTGGCAATCTGTGCTGGCCACACTGGCACTGGGTAGCCCAACTGCCCTGCCACTAGGTGAGGCAACAGCGCCCAGACGCCTGGGCCCTGACACAGAGGGACGGAAGGATGGGGAGACAGTGCTGACCGAAGAGGGACCTCAGGGCTGGCAGCCAAGAGAAGACAGATGGAGGTGTGCCCGGGATCCAGGGAGCCCAGGCCAGAGCTCCTGCATGCCTGCCTGCCTTCCTGGATGTCTGTATGCTGCCTTTGTCCAGGTAGGTTTCTCAGGTCCCCTCCACTCCTGTCCTCTCCTGTCCTCTCCTGTCCTCACCATCCTCTCCCCTCTCCTCTCCTCTGCACTTTGCTTCTCTCCTTTGTCTGTCCTCTCTTCCAGGTGCCCTGCTCACCGGCTCCAGCACTTGTGATGGTTCTCCAGTGACAGCTGTTCGCATCCCCTTCCACCCCCTGCCTGCCCCTAATGTGACCCAGCTCACAGGGTCTCCGGCTCACTCCACCCAAACCCACACGCCCCAACACATTCCCTGGTTCAGCCTCTCTGCCCTTTTCAGCCAAACTGGCCCCTTTGTAACCTACCTGTGCATCATTGATTCTCTTCACCATTCAAGGAGAGATCTCCTTTTGTACTTAGCTTGGTTGACTGCTGGATGGATGGATGGATGGATGGATGGATGGATATATGGATAGATGGATGGGTGGATGGATGGATGGACAGGTCAATGGATCGGTTTTGTAGAGGGAGAGTACCATCTAGGTGTACTGGAGACCCCTGGTGTCAGATCCTTAGTCAATGTCAAATGTAAAACATTAATTCAACAATAACAAAAATGAGTAAGCACCTAAATAAATAAACAAATAAATAAATATAAAATCTGTGTTAAAAATACATGGTGTCTTTGCCTTTCTGCATATGGAATGCTGTGAGGATCTTAACAAGGAAAGCATTTTCCTGAGTAGCCCATTTGAAGTCGTGGCATATTTCCTTTTCCTTTTTCTTTTATTACTTTCTATTTTCTTGATTATTCACTGGAATAAATAGATAGGAATTGAGAGGGAAGGGAGGGAGAGAGAGTTTGAGACACAGAGAGAAACACCTGCAGCACTTCTGCACCACTTGTAAAGATTTCCCCTGGCAGGTGGGGACCAGGGTGTTGAAGCCCAGTCCTCCTGCATTGTAACATGAGTGCTTAACTGGGTGTGGCACCACCTGGTACCCTTGAAGGGGCACTTTTTTTTAGCAATGAAAAGAAATTCTCGTGGCAAGGTAATAAATAAATGAAGAAGTAATTAAAAGTGCATTTACATTAACTCAGTGGAAACACACTGGGACATATAAGTCTCTGTTACCTGTATTACTTCTTCATTTATGGATTGATTGCCTCAAGGGGTTATTGCCACAGCTGAGTGCCTGCACCACGAATAATCCACAGCTCCTGCACTCCATTTGTTCCCCTTTCGCTGCCCTTGTTTCTTGGTCACTGTGGTGGTTATTGTTGTTGTTGTTGTTGTTGTTGTTGTTGTTACTGACCTTGCATCTGACAGACACAAAAGGAGAGAGCAGAGGAAATTACAGGGTGGGAGAGAAAGATAGAACTCCTAAAGACCTGCTTCACCCCCTGTAAAGCGACTCCCCGGCAGGTGGTGGTCTGGGGGCCAGACCCAGATCCTTCCACCTGTCCCCTTTTCGTGAGCGCCACAAGCCCTTAACCCTCTGACATACCGCCAAACCTCCCTGGATTTACTTTTGAAGGCAATATGACCTGCCTCGTTTGAATCCTCATTATCCTGAGGGTCAGTGCTGGAGACAGTTTCATGACACGACACACGGAGATCTCTGTATCAGAGAGCACCTGGAACAGCAGCTGGGGCTCTAGTGCCAGGGCAGGAGCAACTCCTCATCCACCCCTCCACGGAGTCCACCTGCCTGCACTTTGGTCCTTTTCCCTCCAAAAAAGATTTTTCCTTTTTTCACTTTGAAACTGGCAGCAGACAGGTTACCCAGGCAGGGCGAAAAAAATAAAAAGCCTTTTTTTTTTTTTTTTTTTTTTTTTTTTTTTAAACCGAAGTGAATGACCATCTTCTGGAAAGTATAGGTTTTGAACCTGAAAACTCTGTCTGTCTGTCTCTTAGTCCACAGAAAGAGCCACTAGCCCAGCCAGATCTCACGCTCAGATGGGTGTTTTTGCCAGTCAAAGGTCTGCACAGCACACTAGGGATTGGGCGGCAGGAGACCCAAATGTTACAATGTAGATGGACTGTTTGCAGTTCTTGCTCCCCAGGACATTGGACTGTCATCAACTCCCTCCCCCTACAGCATGAAAAAAAGACTCTTGACAACCTTGGAGCAAATGGAGTGGGGGTGAGGGGAGCTGTTTGCATGTGTGCGCTGCTGATGCCCAGGTGTCTGTGGGGGGGCCGTGGCACAGGCTGTACGGGGGCTAGGGGCAGAAGGAGACTGTTTGAGAGGCAGGCTACAGGCAGGGAGCCCGTGAGTGTGTGCAGGGCTGTGTGTGTGGGTGTGGTGGCAGGGGTAAGGGCAGGTCCCCCTCTGGATGGTGAGATGGCAGCTGGCTGGCCCTGGGCCCTCAGGGCTGAAGGGCAGAAGCAGGGTGGCAGTAAAGTAGCACAGGGAAGCACACAGTAGATGTTAGTTGGGGAGCTGGGGACAGAGGGCAAGGGAAAGGGGGCATCCTTGAGGAGGGGTATGGACTAGAGAGTGGGGG